>NW_024384706.1:0-66937 GCF_016835505.1 Polypterus senegalus
ACAGCAGGTCTGACATTGTGTGCAGCAATACAGGGGCACCGAGGGGACTGTACTTTTCCGGTCCTGTTCAATCTATATACATCAGACTTCCAATATGACTAGGTCCTGCCATGCAAAAGTTTGCTGATGACACTGCTATTGTGGGCTGCATCAGGAGTGGGCAGGAGGAGGAGTACAGAAAGTTAATCAAGGACTTTGTTAAATGGTGCAACTCAAACCACTTACACCTTAACACCAGCAAGACCAAGGAGCTGGTGGTGGATTTTAGGAGGCCCAGGCCCCTCATGGACCCTGTGATCATCAGAGGTGACTATGTGCAGAGGGTGTAGACCTTTAAATATCTGGGAGTGCAGCTGGATGACAAATTGGACTGGACTGCCAATACTGATGCTCTATGTAAGAAAGCTCAGAGCAGACTTTACTTTCTGAGAAGGTTGGCATCCTTCAACATCTGCAGAAGATGCTGCAGATGTTCTACCAGACGGTTGTAGGAGTGCCCTCTTCTACTAGGTGGTGTGCTGGGGTGGCAGCATAAAGATGAAAGACGCCTCACGCCTGGACAAACTTGTTAAGGCAGGCTCCATTGTAGGATTAAAGTTTGACAGTTTAACATCTGTGGCAGAGCGACGAGCACTAAGCAAACTCCTGTCAATCATGAAGAATCCATTGGATCCACTTAACAGGATCATCTCCAGGCAGAGGAGTAGCTTCAGTGACAGACTTTTGTCACTGTCCTGTTCCACTGACAGACTGAGGAGATCGTTCCTACCCTACACTATGCGACTCTTCAATTCCACCCGGAGGATAAATGCGAACATTAATTTTATTTTAATTCTTTTCATTTTATTACTATTTAATTTAATATTGTTTCTTTGTATCAGTATACTGCTGCTGGATTATGTGAATTTCCCCTTGGCATTAATAAAGTATCTATCTATCTATCTATCTATCTATCTAATCTCCATGTAAACAAGGCCTACAGTTCAAACTTTAGGCCCTGGATGAGGCTGAATAATAATCCAAATAATACATTTTAAATTATGAGCCCATTAAATTACACTGAATTAATATTGTGTTCTGAAACTAGCTTGAACCAGGTCATGGTCATAGAGGGATGGAGACTATTCAAGCAGTTTGGGCATAGCTGTGGGCAGGTGCCCATTCATTACAGGAGCTCACCTCATTGGCACATCTGCACAGAGCAAATTTAGAGCTGCCAATTGATCTTTGGGGATGTCAGAGGAAACCCACTAAGGCACTAGGAGAATATGCAACTCCACAGGGGCTACAGCCAGGCACAGAGCTCAGAACCATGAATCACTGAAACAGCAGTTTCATTACTGTGTCACAGTGCAAACCAGTTATACTGATGTGACTTGTGAAATTAGTAAGTAAATGTCAATTACATCTATACACTTGGTGAAGCTATGTCTCATTTTTGAATATCTGGAAAAGAGGCTATTTAATAAAGGGTACTTTTGCTGGGCTCATTTATTTCTTGACACGGCTCATGGAAGTATTAAACCTTGAGGAAGTCTTAGTGTTACAATCCAGGTGAACATGGGCTAATCTTTAATAACTCCTCATGCATTTTCACTTCTGACTTGCCTAAATTTCACTCACGTATCACCTGGTCTGAAAGTTTCCAAATTTGCAGCACACTCTAATCCAACCCAGTGAACACAACCATAATAATCCTATAAAAATCCGGTAACTATGAACAAGAAAGAAAAAAACGCACCACATTGCTCATCCATTTCTGGCATGTGGTTTTAAGCAGGATCAAAAGCACAGTCAGTGGTGATAAAATAATGAAAATGATGAGATATTGTTCCACTGGGCCATACCTATGTATCCCTACGGAAGTCTTGTTTCAAAAGAATGAAGAACATTGGGAAGAAGGTGTAATTAGATTTCTGCGAGGAATCTTTAACTTAATCATTTCTAACTTACTGCAGTATATGTCAGTACATTCACTTTAAACACCAGCCCTGAGGGGCTATAAGAATCTGGGAGACATGAAAAGGAGGCTATTTATTTCCAATTAGTGCTACTTTCAAACTTCACAGTATTTTCTGCAGAACCACCCACAGCTATAATATTCATCAGATGTGGAGTACCAGAGAGTCTGTCAGACAGTGCCTACTACAGATTTGAAACTTTACCAACAAAAGCAGTTATATCCATAATGCCTTAAGCCCACCTTAAGCTCCAGCCTTTTTTTTTGGTCTGCTCTTTGGCCTTAGTCTCTGCTTTTGGCATCCATTTCTAAACATCAGGTCAGTGCCCATCCGATGTTCATTACTATCAAATTGATGACCTCGGATGATATCTCTATTATAAAAAAAGTCTTGGGAGACTAGGTGATGAGACGGATCTTCTTGGAAGACAATGTGAAGTCCCAAGAGACACTTTAACTTGCTCCCAACCTTAAACAATGACAAGCGACAAGCAAAACATGCAGCTTGCCAGCAGTAGAAAGCCAGCAGATGATCCGACCGCTTCTCCTTAGCGTGTGTTCAGCCCCACCCCCCTTCACATCGCAGAGACACGAAGTGGCAAAAAGGACAGCGGCTGTATAGGCTTTAAAATGATCGACAGGCAGCGAGACAGCAGCAGCAGAAAGACAGCAGATGATCCGAAGGCATCTCATTAGCATGCATCAGCTGCCCCTCCTTCACAACGCAAGCAGCATTATAAGTCCTGAGAAACAGATTTAACCACGCCTGGAGTCGGAAATAAAGGACAAGTATTGTTTTTAAAACGCACCGAGACAAGGCAGTAAGACATCATTTAAAACAAGTCCACGGACATCTAACCTAGCAGTTGTTGGGATTGCTTTGGCAGACATGCTTCAGTGCCCCAGCTTTTAAAACAAGGGACAAGCAAAGCAAAACATGGGGCTCACCAGCAGCAGAAAGCCAAAAGATGAACTGACCACTTCTCCTTAGCGTACGTTCAGCCACCACTAACCCATCCTCCCCCTGCATTCACAATGGGAGCGGCAGAGAAACAAAGTTTCAAAAGGACAGCTACTGTACAGGTTTTAAATGATCGAGCGTGCAGCGTGAAAAGGGCAGAATACGCAGTTTCGCCAGTAGCAGAAAGACAGCAGATGATCCGACAGAATCTCCTTAGATGCCTTGGGCTGCCCCCCCTTCCAACGGGGCAGCGTTATATGTCCTGCAAGAAAGAATGAACCACCCGGGCGGAAATAAGGACAAGTATTGTTTTACAAAATTTTTTAAAGTAAAAGGAAAATAATGCATATGTAACAATTCCCATGAAAATAACAAACTCATTAAATTGTATATCTGGTAAACCAAACCCGATGGTGGGCGAGTGAAATGAGCAGGGGGCGGAGCCCTGTAGTTTATGAAAATAATAAATCACTAATTGAGGAAGCACATTGATGAGTTTCCCAGAGATCTGATTTTGTATCTCAGCCTATGCCCTCTCTTTAAGGATTTGCTTGTGTGACTCTTCAAGTTTTACAACCACATCCTATACTGTTAGTGCCTAGGCTCGATATGTCTCTGCCCTGCAGTGAACTGAAATGAGCCTGAACTGGAGAACAGAGTTATAAAATGGAAGATTGAGAGGATTTGCATTAGCATTAGCTTACAAGGCTCCCAGTTACAGGCCAGTAGCTGACACAAAAGGTCATCGGATGAATATAAGAGTAACTAGCAGTACCTAAAATCTGTTTCACACCTGCATGAAGCAGAACTCATCGGAGTCAAGAAGAAGCCCACTGTATCTGTACATTAGACCTTCATCTAGAGTGCTGAACATAAAAAAGGAAAAGAATATGAATATTGAAACCAGAGTTTTGTTCCTCTCCTAAACAAGACAGAGCAAAATACACACCTCCTGTACTCTTGTCTCACTTTGTAGTGTGTGAAGTGCAAGAGGAGGCAAGGTCTGCTTCTTCAATACTCTTTCTTTGTTTTGGTTTTTTTTCCCGTGTCCTGTTGGCTGTGAAGCAATCAGAATTGATGTCTGAATGCTGGCGACTAGCCTACAGTTTTTCTCTCAGGTGGAGCTTAAGCTTCTGCTGACGCCACGCCTGATACCAAAACTTATTAAAAAATATTTTAGATGTTTTAAGATTCGAACCGGACACGGAGACAAAGGAAAGAAAAGAAGAGAGAAAGGAAAAATGGAGGTAAAGGGGGAGGGGGTTTCAATAGAATAAACAATAAATGAACCAGAATCCGCTTCTAGACCTGCAGAAAGAAAGGGGGGGGTTGGGGGGGGGGAAAAAACAAACAAACCACAAGACAAAAACATTGCTGCATCAGCTACATGAAGATATATAAAAATGTTTGCTGACAATCATACAGTAATTATTACTGAGGCATTTAAGGCCACCACAACCTTGAGATCATGTGCTGAAGATGTCCAAGCTACCAGAAATCACCATGTGAGCACCTGTGTGTTAGCACCCCTTTTTGTAAGGTTTCTCTATAGGAGCACCCAATAGTGAGTGTGGCACAGACCGCCCCCAAAACGTGCGGAAGATGGAGGAAGTTCCAAGCCAGAGATCCAGAGGTCACCCCAGGCCGGAGACCCAGGGAGGCCGTCACCGGGAGCCCCACCCACCCAGGGGCCCAGAGGATCCCCCCGGGTCACAACCAGCAGCCGGCAGAGTCCCGGAGATATCACGCAAGCCCTCAGGCCGCCCGCAGCAGCCTCTCCCCGAGTCGGCCGGGCCCGGAACCCAGCAGCCGGGACGGGGCACCCACCCCGCCGGGAGGATCCAAAGAGCCCAGGGAACCAGATCCCACCAGGCAGCCACCGGGAGCGACCAGACAGATGCTTAAGGCAGGGGAGGTAGGCAAAGATGTTAGTATTGCCAGATGTCCCAGGAGAGGGAGGTCCAAAACCCCACCTGACAATACAGTCACACACAAACACAGTCTACTCCCTCCCTCATGCTCACATACACATACAACCAAGACTTACAAGGATGTACGCAGACACCATTCACACTCCCCACCACCCTACCTAACTCTGTCGTGCTCCCGTCACCTGAGGTCAGCCATTCCGGGGCGTCAGAGTTACCCCCTCTCGCAGGGGTAACAGTGAGCAGGCACCCCCATCCAACGTAGAGCAAAGCAACCCACCACCCAGACCACAGGCAGACGGCCAGCCCCACTCCTAGCCTCCCAGCCCCGGTCAGCTAACTGAGAACAGAGGTGTAATAAGACCTCTAGTCCCCCCTCACCTGCTCTAATGTAGTGTTGGTGTGTGCTGATAAGGTGCTTTTTGTGGTTGGGGCGAGGCAGTGCCGGCACCATGTGGCCTACACCAGCTGATGAACACACAGCCCCACCTCCCCCAAAACTCCCCGTGACTAGGTGCAGTTTAAAATTGGAAGTGGACACCGGCACTTTCGAGTGAGGCTAAAATTTTCCCCCCACGGATGCCGTTGAGTGTGCCCCTCCCAAGGCCCTAAGTGTGCATTTGTGTGGAATGTTTTTGTGGAAGTGTTTAATGTCGAAAAAAAATTTGGGGTGTAGGCTGCCACAGGACTGCGAAACGGGATCCATACCCGCACCCCTGACTTACCCACACCCCAAGGCCCATGTGTGCATGTTTTGTGTGATGATGTGAAGGAGCAGGAGGAGGGAAATGTCTGAGGATGGGGGGGAAACGGCTGAGGCCTGAGCCCCCCAGGGAGCCAGCCCCCCACTGGCCCCACAGGCACCTCCGTTCCAAAACCCCACCGGGGCACGGAGGCCCCAGCCTATCTAGCCATGGGCCCAAGCAGCGCATCACAGAGCCCCCGGGGAGTCTGAGGCCACCAACCCACACCACCCCAGCAGAATATTTACTCCCATCCCCACATTTACTCAACATTCAGATTAAGTAAGACATAAGACACCCAGGATAAAGCTAGATCCTCCCCCTCCCGGACATCCCCCTCCCCCATGGTGGAACTGCCGCACCGCCCGGGCCCTCTTCCCGGCAGCTAATGCCAGGACCAATCCCCAAGGCCCCACCCATATCCCCATCCGGGCGGCCAGCCCCCCAAACCCTAAGCCACCAGGCCCACACCCAGACCAACCCAGGGCATTGGGGCCACTAGGCAGCGACCGCAGCCACCGCAAGACCCCCAAGGCCCTACACACAACCACCAAGCCCACCCCGGAGGTAACCAAGCACCACCAGAGTGGGCAGCAGCCCCACCCCAAGACCCCAAGTGAACCCACCCCAGGGATCCTCCAGATACTCCAACCCTGACTCTCCACCACACCCCAACCACAGCATCCCGCGGGGACCATATCAATGACCCTCCACCCTCGCATGTTTTAAACCCCATCAAAGGAACCCAGAAAATTGATTTGAAGTGGAGGCAGAGGCTGTCTCAAGTGTAATATGACCCAATAAAAGATTTCTATACTGGTTATGCAAAGATTATCTTTGTTTTTCCAGTTTATGAGGATAGTTTTCTTAGCGATGCATATGGCAGTGAGAACCACGTGAACCAAATTTGTTTCAATCGGGACATCCTCTGGGTTTCCCCCAGCAAGCAAAAATGAGGGGAAGTTGGGATATCACATTTCAGAACACTTTGACAGGTCTTCACATACTCTATACCAGAATCTCTGAACAGGTGGACATGCCCACAGTGGTGGATATAACTGTCAGGAATGTTGTCTGTGCAGTGTGTGAGGTGTCGATGGCTCAAATCCCATCCTGAACATCCGATGACCTGTATAGTGTACTCTGTGTAGAATTTGTATTGAATTAGTTGTAAATTGGGGTTTCTGATCGTTTTAAAAGTTTTTAAACAGGTTTGGGACCAGAAAGTCTGATCAAAGCTAACTAATAGATCCTCCTCCCATTTGCCTATAGGAATTGCTATTGTATTCATCTATTTTGGCCCAATGTTTTATATACTTTAGACAGTAATTTGGGGTGTTTGAGATTACAGAAGTCTAATACCCTTGATGGTGTTTGTAATTCTACTTTAAGTTTAAAATTTTTTCTTTAACTACTGATTTAAATTTTGGGGAATATTCTAAAATCTATTCTTGTCTATCCCAAATTGGGAGACTATTCTGTTAAATGGAATGAAATCCAACCTTCAACTATCAAGTTTCCATGTATGAATTCCTTTACTTTTCCAGTATGGGAGGTTCATCATTTTATTGTTTTGCAATATGTCAGGATTATTCCAGATGGGTGTGTGTCTGCATGGAATTAGTGAAGACTCCCATTTTTAGATATTCCCACCATGCTGTCAGTGAGGTACTGATATTAATACTTTAAAGCTTTCAGCTTTCATTTTTGAGCTAAAAAACGGTAGTCCGAAGCTCTATAGTATTGCAAGGTCTGTTCTACATCTAACCAGGACTCATCCAGCGGGTTATGTTAACCATCTTGGTATATATTGGAGCCTGTTCTAAGAAATAATGATAAAAGTTGGGTAGATCCAACCCTCCTCTATCTTTGGTCTTCTGTAGTTTTTTTAAGCTAATTCGGAGGTTTATCCTTCCAAAGGAATTTAGTGATGGAGGAGTCCAGGGATCTAAACCAATCAGATGATGGCTTGTTTGGGATCATAGAAAATAAGTAATTGATTCTTGGTAAAACCATCATTTTAATTGTGGCAACCCTCCCCATAAGTGATATCGTAAGGATTTCCATCTAGCAAGATCATCTTCCACTTTCTTTAATAGTGGGATGTAGTTTGTTTAGTTAGATCTGCCAGCCTGGGAGACACATGAATCTGGGTATGTAATATTTCCCCGATTCCAAAATTTTGTAAATTTAAGGAATTGAAAAGAAAAATTGAAGAACTGTGGATTTTAACCAGTTTATTGAATAATCTGAAACTCTTGAAAAAGGGGTTTATTAGTTCAATTGCCTGGGAGAGAGGATTGAGAATTCTGAAGAAAAAAGTAACATGTCATCTGCATAAAGACTGATTTTATGTTCTATATTCTTACACTTTATGCCTTTAATAACTGTAGTTTGCCTGATTGCTGCTGCTAGTGGTTCAATAAAGATAGAAATGTGAGGGGGAGAGGGCATCCCTGCCTGGTCCCCCCCTGAAAACAGAAGCTATCTGATGTTTGGTCATTTGTCCTGGCCATGCTGTTGGTGAACTGTATAAAATTTTAACCAGTTTATGAAGAAGTTTCCAAAACCAAATTTATGTAAAGTTGCAAATAAGAACTTCCAGTTAATCCTATCAAAAAACCTTTTTTTGCATAGAGATAATATACTGGTTTCCATGTTTCTGCTATAAGAAAAGTCTATTAAGTTGAGTAATCTACGTGAATTTGTGGATGAATGTCTCCCTAATGAAACCAGTTTGGTCTGGATGTATTATGAAAGGGGTTACCTTCTCTAATCTTTTGCAAGGGCTTTACAAATTATTTTCAGGTCAACATTAATAGAGAAATTGGGCGATAGCTGGTAGGAAATATGGATCTTTGCCTGGTTTTAACAGGAGACTAATGTTGCTGAATTCATGTTTTGGCTGTAGTCTACCATTTTCTTGTATTTCACACATCATTCTGAAGAATGTTGAGCGCCAGAATGATCCAGAATTCTTTGTAAAAACTCTGCTGGAAACCCATCTGGGCCTGGAGCCTTCCTATTAGGATGGAGTTAAGAGCTTCCTGAAGCTCATCTGATGTTAATGGCGAGTCCCGGACTGTAGCTTGGCTATCTGATAATTTAGGAAGTATTATCCTGTCTAGAAACTCATTGATCTCATTATCTGATGGGTTAATCTGTGGTGAGTACAAGGTTTTGTAAAATCTCTGAAAGTGTTGTTTATTCTTTCAGGGTCATATACTATATTCCCAGTTGAGTCTTTAACAGCAGATATGGCAGTTTTTTCTTTGTTTATTTTTTTAAATGGTTGGCTAAAACTTGCCTGATTTATTACCGTGTTCAAAGTTTTCTATTCGTAGTCTTTTGTGCTAAAAAATTGTGTTTTTGTCAATAATTCCTTTAAGTTCTAATTATTTACTTTTACGCAATTTGTTTTGTAATTCTTCTTCTGGGGTGCCTCTAGAGACTTAATGATTTCTTCTAATTCCTGAATACGTTTGTTTTCTATTTTTTCTATGTGATGAGAAGGGGGAATTATTTTACCCCCTCATCACTGCTTTCCCTGCCTCCCAGAGAACAGATGCTGATGTTCCAGGAATGCCCCGGTTCTAAATATAAAGCCCACTCTTTTTTATAATATTCCACAAACCTTCATCTTTAAGCAGTGGCGTATTAAACCTCCCGTTTTACCTGATGGGATTGTTTTCTTATTTAACAGGTTAAAGAAACTGGAGCATGATGCTGACAACTATAGGGTGTATCTCAGTGTCTGAAATGTCAGCCAAATGAGCTGCTGACTAGAAAATAGTCCAAACGTGAGTGGGGTGATGAACATGTGAGAAAAAAGTATACTCTCTACGGCTGGGATAAAAGATTGCCATGCATCACAAGCCCCTAATCACTCATATACTATTTGACTATATTAGTGGAATGCCAACTCGCTGAGTCCCATGTACTGAGCCTGTCTGAAGAATGATCCATCCAAAATTAAAATCTCCCTAAGTACACAGTCCACACAGTGGACAGTCCAAGTTCGAGGTACAGAGAAAAAATTATGAAAAGAATGCGGGTCATCTATGTTTGGACAGTATATGCAACAATACATAAGCTTTGATTTTGTTTTAGACAGTTTAGTATTATAAATCTACCATCTGGATCTGAGACTGTGTCCAATACTTTGAAATTTGTATTTTTGTGTATTAAAATAGCTACACCTCTTTGTCTAGAGTTATAGGCGGAGAGAACAGTGTGGGAAACTCAGATGTTTTAAGTTCATTCAACTGTGGCAGACCTATGAGTCTCTTGTAATAAGACAACATCTGCCCTGCAGTCTTTAAGCTGATCAAAAATCTTTAATCTCTTCTCTCTAGAGCCAGTTCCATGAACATTCCAACTGACAAACCTTAGTGTACCCATGTTGTGTGTGTGATTAGCTAATGTATTTGCCTTCAGGTGAGTTAGTTAAGTAAATAAATGTATATTAATCTGAAAAAAAATAAAAATAAATAAAAAAAAAAATATATATATATATATATATATATATATATATATATATATATATATATATATATATATATATATAAAATAAAAAAAAAAGCAATAAATAAGTAAATAAAAATATATGCATAATAATGCTAATAACAATAATAAAATTATTAATGCTGATGATAATAATAATATGAATGCCGAAAAAAAAAATAATAATAATAATGCTCTGATAATAATAGTGCTAATGATAATAATAAAAAAATAAAAATACTAATAATAATAGTGCTGATAATAATAATAATAATGCTGATGATAATACTAATGCTGATAATACAATCATTCTGATAATAATACTAAAGCTGATAATAATCAGACAATAATAATAATAATAATAATAATAATAATAATAGACGAACCAAAAGTGTTTTGGGTTGTAATGATAAATGTAATAAAATTTTAATCTAGTGTTTGTATGCTCGTTTGTGTGAGCTGGCCTGGTGTGGGGAAAATTGTGTGATTGTGTCATGGGGTGTAAAGTTCCCGAAACAGGTTAAAGAAGGAAAGGAAAGAGTGATACAGGTTGAAAAGAAAAAAAGTAAAAGAAAGGTGTTAGGGTGTGGGGGGGCAGAGAACAGGTGATCCCATCATCTAAAACACGGATATAGCAGCTTTTTTTTTTATATCCGACATGCTCATACCCAGTGAATCCCGAAAGAAAAAAAAACTGTGACCTGATGTTATTTAAAAAAGCCAGTCTGTCACTCCTGCTCCTTTACAGCCTTTGTTGATGTAGAGCTTGTCCACAGAAATGACAGCGGCTCCCTCTTGGATAATTTTTTACGTATTGGGAACAGAACTCTGGCGATCCAAAATTTCTTTAGGAAATTGATCATTCACGCTTTAAAATTTTTCCCTTTGAGCTCTTTCTCGTGGCTCTTAACAAAATCCTTCTGTTTAAAATGCTCAAATTTAGCCACGATGGGGCGAGGTCTTTTGCTGTCTGCTCTCTTGGCTCCAAGGCATGTACCCGGGGAAAGGTGATGTTTTTACCGTTTTTTGGTATCTTCATTGGGTCTGGAGAAAATACTTGATTGTTTGTTCGCAATCCTCCGTTGTCCTTCCGCCCGTCCGGGGGCCTGAACACCAGATTGTCTCATGCAGCGGGCCTGAAAATCCAAAACCGCTCCTTAGGGGCTTGTTGTCTTGGGAGATCCGGTCCATCCCTCTGTCAGGGAAGACACAGTCTCCCCAGAGAGCGTTTCAGCAGCAAGCCGCTCCACCTGATCCTGGCTGAATTCCAGGAAGATTGTCGGAGGTTCTGGAACCTGGGTAGAATTTTGAGCAGGTGGAGTCGTCCCTCAAATCCCAAAGCCTTTATCATAGAATCTAATAATTCTAATATATCCCCTTAGGGAGATGAGGGTGCCTCGGGAATCTGAGACGGCTTTCTTGGTAGCAGGTGTTTCCGTGATAGCTGCTGCTTTCTTAGGCCCCATGACAACAGACTCAAAAACTTGATCAATATAATTTTGTAAACTTTCCAAATTTTCTTCACTTACCTAGGTTGGCGAAGTTTTACTTCGGATTAATTTGCTTTGAGTAAATAAATTTGGCGTAAATGTGTCTTAATTGTTTAGAATGTTCGCTAAAGAGCTGCATCTGCTCTAAACGTGCTCAGAATCGTGGGTCTTCCTAGCCAGCGCTTCTCTCTCCCAGCATGCTCTAGACTGTCCTCTTTCTTTGTTTTAATCACCACAGGGCAAGACTGGCTTCTCCGTTTCTCTTGCTCTGTCTCACTATTGCGAGATGCACTGCTCCAGTACTATCGCTCTCTCTGACTCACAACATGTATCATTCTCACCTAGATAACTGTGTCCATTATGAAACAATGTGGTATTTATTAGAATATTGTGTCTTTAAGTAGACTGGGTTTGAGTGTAAACCAGGCGAATGTACAAGAGCCAAAATGGCTCAATACAGGAAGATCAAAAATAATGAGTGGCAAAAATCAAACAGAGAGACAAAATTCATATTCAAAAAACAAAAGCAAAGAAATCCCAACCCAAAAAGTCATAAGCAAAGAGTTCGAAGAGCAATTTGAAAAGGTGTTGAAACCCAGGAGGACCTTTTAATTTGTTGTGTCATATTACAACCCCGAAGGACATTGACAAATGGGTGCCTTTACCCTAATAGCCAGAGCTCCAAAATGGCAGCGAGTGTGAAAAACTAAAATGGTGCACAAAATGGTCCAATAATATTTAACTATTTAAACAAGGAGACTGCCATAAACTGATTTCCAAATCAAACTCAGTGAAAAAACCCCTTAATGATTGTCCCGATTACCAGAATTAATGCAGAAAAACAAATAAAAACTCAAAAAAACAAACTAAATACTAATTTGCTCAGAGGCGGTCTCTGGAGGTCACATATCATGATGTCACTAGTGCAATGCTTTAAACATCTGGTGCCCTATCTACCTAGTCATTCAACATTTAGATTTGTGAAAGAAGAAACTTTCATATTCAGATTACTTTTTGTGCGGATTTTGTTTTTGTCCTCTGATTACAATTTATGTTTTGTGGGTTTGGTCATGTGCAGTCCATTTGACTTACTGTCTGTTCTGTGATCAGGATTCTGGCTATGCATGCTGAGCTTTGTTATTTATTTATTGTCTTTTCTGTGTTGACCCCTGCTTGATTTGACTTCTGACTTCTCTGTGTCATCTCCTGATTTTGATTTCTCTTAAAACTGCTGTTGTCTTGTACAAGCATTACACATATCTCATACCTTGTGAGAAACATATTTACAACTTTCAATACATTTCTCATGATTTTGTGTAGATTTAAAAAACAACACTCAGGAGCTCACAAGTCAGGCTAAGATTGTAGAAGTGTATCCTGGCCCCAAGTGTATGAGGACAACTGATCTTCTAACATGTGGGAAAATTTCATAGTGTACTGTATGTCTGACTTAAACTTTAAAGCTAATAATGAATATGCATACAGTGGATACAGACAGTATTCAGACCCCTTTTTCTGCACACTTATTGTGTTAAAAGATTTAATTTGAAGTAGTAAATTTGCCATTGTTGCCCTTAAGTCTACACTCAATAATCCATAATGGAAAAGTGGAAAAATGTTACATTTATGTAAGTACTAATACATTTGTAGTGGTTGTGATGAGGTCCATCCTGTTTGATGTAATTATCCCTGAGATGTTTCTAGAAGTTGAGTCCACCTGTGCCAAACTGAATTAGTTGGGCTTGATTTAGAAAACCACACAATTCATACTGCTTACAGGAAAAAACCCAAGCCATGAAGTCTAAGGAGCTCTCTATTGAGATGAGAGAACCTATTGGAAGTACAACCATTTCAGCAGCTCTCCATCAATCAGGCAAATTTAGTAATCTGGCAGATTCTCACTTGGAGTTTACCAAATGGCATTTAAAGGGCTCAGAGTGCTTGAGGAAAAAGATTAACCTGTGTGATGTGACAAAACTTCAACACTTTGGACTGCACTTCATCTGGGGAATATCAGGTGCTGCTCATCACCAGCTCAATACCATCCTATGGTGAAACATAATGGTGGCAGCATCATACCTGTGGAGGTGCTTCTCAGCAGTAGGGAGAGGAAGACTGGTCACAACTGAGGGAAGGAAGAATGCAGCCAATATACAGAGGTCCTTAAAGAAAACCTGCCTCAGGGATGTTGGGATTTTGGTTCACCTTTCAGCATGACAATGACCAAAGCATACAGCTAAGACAATGCTGGAATGCCCTGGGGACTGGTCTCTAATTACCCTTGAGAGGCCGAGCCAAAGCCCAGACTTAAATGCCATAGAATATACAGTATGTGGGAGACCTGAACATGGAAGTTTACAGACACTTCCCATTCAGTCTAACAGAGCCTGAGATGATCTGTCGAGAACAATGAAATAACGGCCCCATTCCAGGGAGCAAAGTTTGTGAAATTTACCCAAGAAGACTCAAAGTCATAATTGCTGCCAAAGGGGGTTCTGCCAAGAACTGAATTCAGGGTATGAATACCTTTTCATTTTAATACTGTGGACTACGGCCGCCAGTCAGCCTGGCCAATACCCCAGGCCACCAGGTACAGCAGGAGGTGCCCCAATGCCAGCAGGGAATCATGGACAAGTGGAGTTTTTCTTTACAGCCCTGCTGATACCTTGAGGCCAACAGAGAACGCTGCAGGGAGTCCCAGAGACTTGTATGCACTTCTATAACCCGGAAGTACGCTCTTAGTTACAGCTGCAGGAGGAATGACAAAGAAGACTTTGGATCTGACCCGAAGTGCTAGGAAGTCACATGGACTCAAGGTTGGAAGCACTATAAAGGACTCTGGGAGATCCCAAACGAGTGAGCTGAGCTGGGTGGCAGGGTGGCAACGCGTCTGGGAGTGGAGGATTATTGTTTATTATTGAGAATTGTATTGTTATTGAAAGAGTACAGTATTGTGGAGAGGAGGGTGCTTTGTCCACTTGGTAGTCTAAATAAATTCATAATTTGACTTTATCAAGTGTCTGGCGCTAGTCTGAGGGTTCAAGGGGACGCATACGCCTATTTGTCACAATACATTTGTAAACCTTTCAAAATATGGCTTACTTTGTCATATTGGTTACTAATATAGAATCATTGGCAAAATTGCAAATTTAACAGTTCAAAATTCAATTTACACACAATAGAGTGTGCAGAAAGTGAAGAGGTCTGAATACACATGGACAGTATAAGCAGAGTCAATATGCCTGTTCTTTAAAGACATTATTATTAGAGTTACCCTTGGCATTTTGTATACGTGATTTCTATTATACATGAGTGCCTAGGATCTTATGCCTCATGGAGGGTGAGTCTGTACTGTACTACCTGTCACTTTTATTTAATGCCCCTCTACTGTCAAAATGAATTTTCTTCTAAAATTCCCATTTAACTTATTACTGAAAAAGACCTAGTAAAGCTTTTTGAATGTTGAAAGAGAACCTTTAAAGACTGGATTATTAGCTTTTCTGTTGTCTAGCAGATAATGATGGTGTATTTGTGCACACACAGATAAGTATCCCGTGTATACCAGTTATAGTGTAAGAGACCAAGCTTATTTCAAAGTGCCAAATGTTTTATTATTCATAAAGTACAGTTGGTAGGGTTGTAGTTATCACTTGACCATGGAGTTCCATTAAACATTATTAAATGATACCTGTCAATCTCAAATGGTTCTATAGTAGTATTTTGCAATTTTAATGTATTCTTTTGGGTCAGGTTTTCACTTGCTCATGTAGTTAAATAAAGATTGCGACTGGCAGTCAAAACAAAGCCGTTTCCTTGCTGTGCCTATTTCCCAGCCTTTCTCTCTTCTCCTCACTCTCTCGCTCTCTGTAAACCCTGAGGTGCATGTGCATGGCAATTTAATCTGCTGTAGAGCCCTATCCACAGTGAGCTCTTGCGTCCTGACACGCTACTAAGTTAGAAATGATTGTTAAAGATTCCTTGCAGAAATTTAATTACACATTCTTCCTGATATTCTCTCTTTGAAACAATGCTTCCTTAGGGATACACAGATATGGTCCAACATAAGAATGTGCGGTAATGTTCATTACGTTGTCACCACAGACAGTGCTCTCTATCCTTTGCAGAGGTTGAAGTCCCTGAAGGACAAGGAGAAACAAACCAGTGCTACAGATTTGTTACAGCTCATCTCACAATGAAATAACATTATTATTCTTTTCAATAAAGAAGTCGGCTGCCTGAGAAATAACTGGGTGTTCCTGGGAGAGTGAAAAAGGTGAGCTGGTTAAAAAATGTAAATGAAATCGGAAAGACAAAAAAATGCAGAAAAGTACTTTTACTTGTTGAGTACTATGGCAAAGTGCCCTTTGTCCCACAGAGTACATTTGCATGGCATTAGGCAACCCATCCTATGTGGGCCATTTCTACAAGCTGCAGTATTCCTTTTTTTTGATAACTGGATTTTATGCTGGGTGCAACAGTCCAGTGAATTCAGTCATTCAGCAATCATGTGAAATGCACAGTAGTCCTGTAAAACTTTATTTTAGGCGCTTGCCTCCTAAAATGCACCAATCAAACAAAAGCCTTATCTGAGTAAGTACATAAAGAATGCTTCATTTGCACATTTTCAATGCAATCAGTCAATTCCTAATTATCTTATAAAGAACCTTTCATGTCAGAGCTCTCTTGAGTGTGCTTGATACAGGGAACAGTTGAACAAGCAAGTCAAGGAACTTATAGTATGCAGGGCATCATAAATCTGTACTGGGATGTTTGTCTGTACCTGTAACTATATGGTGTCTTTTCTATCTATCTATCTATCTATCTATCTATCTATCTATCTATCTATCTATCTATCTATCTATCTATCTATCGATGGTACTATTAGTTGTAAGACAAAAATACAATACTAGTACATTTTTGTAAAACTAAACTAATATTGCTAATATTTTTGGATAAGAATAAAATCAAGAAGTTACTCTAACACAAAAATATGACATTTATCTAGTAGTTGTTGATCATGTTTAATCACCATATTTAGAATTTCTTAAGTTATGGTACAGATTTCTGAGATTTATAAAAGGGAAAAATGTAATTAATGCTACTATCACACTACACACAATTACACAATTAGAAACAGTCAGGATTAAACTCAGAAATTAGGTAAACTTTAAGTCATAGTTAGTGGAAATTCAACTAGTAGGCTTTATATTAATTTAACGGCATGCAAACCACTGTTACCTTTTACAAGCTCTCTGAAAACTATCCCAGCTCAAGAGGACTAATTTTGCACGGGGGATAACCCCAGTTGCTCTTTAATTGTACTTACCTTGTCAGTAGATACAGTAAAATGTTTACCCAGTTTTGCCCAGACGGTGGTGTGGGGCATGCTATTTCAGACTGTGTTATGTTTACTCCAAAACTGCCACATTGACCCCATTACAGAAGAAAAGGCAACAAATTTAAATGCACCTAAATGAAAAGACACTGCTCTTTTTAATTTCTTCAGTCTACCATGTTGCATTAAACAAAGCGTGTGGGCTAAAGCAGTTAGTATAAATAAAGGGACATCCATGTTGGAGTTTATTTATAATTAGCTGTCCCCACGCTCTGCCGTATAGTAGTGGAACAGGACAAACTTTAAAATCAATAAACAAACAGGTATCGCTAATAGCGCGTGGGAGTGCAGCCCAAAATGTGTGAACAGGTAGACTGATTTGAACAGAGGCTGGCCAATGAGCGTGAGGGCCCTGCCGCTCCCACTCCTGATGTCACGCTTCCCTCCCTCGGCCCGCAGCCTCTGTCTAGATCCGTGCGAATAAATCACTCTTACAAAGCGAACTATGATACTTAGGGGCAATGACAGAAGTCGTAAAATCAACCAGAATGTTCAAACAACTTATGAAAAACATTTAAATCCGTTAAATAGTTTTCTCGTGAAAGTGGACAGACATACAGAAGGACAGACTTTGGATTTTTATATATATAAATGATGCTTCAAGACTCTTTATTTACTGAGCATTTTCTGCATCTCTATCTATCTATCTATCTATCTATCTATCTATCTATCTATCTATCTATCTATCTACATTTAAAGCTACTCAAAACCCAGAATAAAATATATTGGCAGATCTTTTGTGTAAAAGCAGAAAAAATGTATTTCAGTCCAGTGGAAGGTGTGAGAATTTTGAACTCTTTTAGACCCTTCCCAATGGCTGTACACTGAAAACACAATGGATTCATCTGTCGAGGTTTGCTTGTCTGTCGTCGAGGCAACTGCAGAATCGCAACACCATCAAGGCAACTGGAAGTTCACAGCTTCCCCACGTAACAGACCTGTGCCTGATGGTTGATTCAGGGAACATTATAACCTGGCCACTGACCTGGCCCTGTCCCTGCTTGTTTGCTGTGTCTGTAGTATTGAAATTGTAGCTCCGTTTGAATAAATACATTTACTGTTTCTGTTTGATTGGAATAAGTTAGTTTTCTTGAGTCCTTTGGACTCAGCATTTTCTATTGGGTACGGAAACAGTGACTCATGTCACAAATGGTTTTAGAACAAATAAATCACATAAATAAAATAACAAATGAATACTGGTATGTTGCCTATAGTTCTGAATGGGGATAACAGCTTATGAGACCAGTTCCTCCATTATCCTTCACAGGTTGATGTTCCTTTTTTTCCAACATTCTTTCCTCCTTGCTATTGAGGCAATGCCCTCATTCACATCCTCAGTGACTAAATCACACTGATGAGCATTGCGGTATCCCCTTTTGGAGTTATGTGATGAGTCTCCTCAGTGCTAAATAACTCAGAGGTCAGAGTTTTCTTTTAATGGGTTAAATCAACTATGAAATACACTGTATCTAGATATCACTGACCCACCCATACCCAAATAAAGGAACTTGCATCTTCCAGTGTTTTTAGCTTTCACATTCAATTTTAATAAACCCCAACTAAATTTAAACCTGCCTGTACTCTAGTATTGGGATCAAATGTTTACTACAGTTTATTTGTTAAAGTTTCTAAAATTGACTTGTAATATTTACTTTGTGTGGCTATTAGGATTATTATAGATTACTTAGATAATATGCAGCTTTTAATGAAACTGCATAACCGAGACAACTGTAAAGTTCATAAAGGAAAGTCAGCATTTTTTTTATTGTGTCTATTTAAACAGGAGTTTAACAGGCAAGTGCTATTTTTGGACAAAAGGTATGGAGAAATAAGCACAGGATGATAATAGAGAGGTGTACAAGAAAATTGGGAGATATACATATATAAGAGCAGATACTAGAAAGAATTAAAATTATTAGTGCATAAATTTAAAATCAGATGAATTAACCAGAGTATATATGCTTGTAAATAGAGACGTATATAGGTTTGAGCTAGTCATATTTACCTAAAGTAGCTTCACTGACAAGTAACAAGATCATTGGAAATTATCGTTGCCCCATTTCATTTAATGCAACAAGCAATCTATAAAGGGAAATGATTTGAAAAGCATTGTCAGAGACATCACAAGTGTCAAAGGAAACAAACCACTCATGTATGGCCTAAAAAGAAGACAAAGACTATAGCAGCCAAAAGCCAATTAGTTACCTGACACAGAGCTTGCTCTGTGGCTGTATTCATTGCTTAGGTTTTATGTTTTTATTCATTATTTTATCTCACATTTGTGTGTATACCTAGTTTTTCTGCAAATGATCATAAGTTTAGATTGAAATAAAGTTCAGGTATATATATTGACATTGCTTGTTGTTTGCTGACATTAGCAACCACCATTCTAAAGCAGGATTGTCAAACTCCAAGCCTGGAGGGTCAAAGTGGCTGCAGGTTTCATTCTAAACATTTTCCTAATCAGTGACAAATTATATATATATATATATATATATATATATATATATATATATATATATATATATTGTGAACGCCTCGGCACAGACAGGCGGACATGTTGTTGTCAAACCACCACACGTTTATTTACAATATTTACAGTTCAATGTCACAAAGACCCCAGTTCATTGGTCACACAGACTTCAATTATAGTCACTCAGACCTCAGTCACGTGCACAAACAAACCCAAACAGTCCTGGCCACAATGCCTTGTCTTGGGTCGCCTCCACCTCCTCCCGAGGCTTCGTCCTGCTCCACCCACTCCAGCCTCGAATGAGGAGACGGCCCTTTATACAGGACCCGGATGAGCCCCAGGTGTTCCGCATTCTCTCCTCTAGCCACGCTCCAGTGCTGGAAGTGCCGCTGTCTCCCCGCAGCTCTCGGTATCCTCCAAGTCTTCCCCCAGCACTTCCTGGTGTGGCGGGAGTGCTGGGAAACAAGTCCCAAGGCATTGGGGCCTCCTGGCGGTGACCACGGGCCCCTACAGGAAGGGCTTCCATGTCACCTGACCCGGTGGCCCCCAAAGCAACCGGAAGGCAAACCCCACGTGGTCAGGCAGGGGCTCTGCCCTCCGTCCCTCCTGGCGTCCGGGTCATGGCCCGGCATCCCTGACAGTGCCCCACAGCCAGCGAAGACCACTCGTGGGAAGAGCGCACCCGGCCCGCGAGGCAGCAGAGCCTAAACGGTCCCACTCGAGGATAGCCGGGGTCCGCCCCGCACTCCTAGTAGCAGGGACAGGGGCGGAGACACAATCTGAGCACCAACCCATGGTGCATCCCTGTGCCTCGCACAGGTTGTGCTCCCCCCTTTTACCGGCACCCTGGGGCCTCCCGGTCGGCACCCTCCGAGACCTCCAGCCCTTTGTTCCGAGCCACCTCGTCCCTCGTAGGCTCCTCCAGCTGTGAGCGCACTGCACACTGGCAGAGATGACATTCCACAGACGCCCGACATCAGAGGGCTGTTCCTCCCGAAGGGCTCCTTCAGCTCGCCTGGGTCCGCCCCTACAAAAGAGAACACAGGGGCAGAACCGCTGCCAAAGCACCCAGCTCGGGCCAATCAGACGGGCAGCGCTCTCCAACCGCACCCCGCACTTGCCTGATCGGCACCCCTCTCCCGCGGCTTCCGGGTCCCTCCGATAGTGGAACTGTCGGCACCGCCTGCTTTCTCACCGCCGGCTCAGGGATTCCTCTGCTCCCTCAGAGGGCGGCCAGCCGTACGCGTGCACCCAGCAAGCTGTCTCACTGTATTGGAGGAGGCGGCACCAGCCGCTAATCCTCCTTCGCTTCGACGCTTTGACGATGCGACCATTGCATATAACACGCAGCCCCTTTCCCGCTCTGCGCTCCGCAACATATCGGAGGAATCGCACCCAGCCTCTTATTCCTCCGTTCACTCTGGGACGCATGCGGGTTTGAGACTCCTTATGAAATGAAGGCGCCTCTTTCCGTCTGCTCCTATAGTGCGCGCGAAGACCGCAGCTTACCGGGCGGGAGGGCCAGGACCGGGCACTTAGCAGCGCGTGTTCAGTCAGCGCCCTCTCGGACTTCCCCTCGCCGCATACAGCCCAGGCGCGACCTCCCGTCGGAGGGCTGCTTACCGAACTGATCGCTTATCATCCAGCCTTTTCAACAGACCCTCCCGCATGCTGCAATGGAGTCGGCTGTACTCACCGCCTCCGCACTCCTCTGGCTGGAGATTCAGCCGCCCGTCCCGCTTCGATCGAAGCGTTTGCAGGCCGGCGCCTTCCTCCAGTTCCAGCACCTAGCCCGGAGGGCACGTAGCATCTGTGAAGACACGCTGCTCCACGGGCTGAAGGGCCTCCAGCTCCGCCAGAGCACCGGCAAAGACAGGAAGTTAACCGACGCGAGCCTACTCCGTCTGTCAGCCTCCGACGGCCACTTCCTGTGGGCCTTTCCTCCGCCCATCGGGTCTCCCCCGCCTGTGATGGACATTCCTTGGTCCGCCTCTCTGCAGTCATCGGCGGGCACACAAGACACACCGGCCCAATCGCTGGCCTGTCAGGGGAGGGACTTCTGGTCCTGGCCATCTTGGCTCCCCCTTCTGCGGCGGCGACGCGTTTGCCGGCAGCCTTGTTGGCCGGCACCTTTTGAGCTGCAGGCTCCTCCTCCGCAGCCTCAGCGGCGCGCTGTGCTAGGCCGAGCCCCGCGACCAGCTGCCACTGACGCGGGATCCGGGAAGTCCCTGTCTGCAATAAAGAAACACGCCTCGCCCCTTATGGGCCGGCTGCGCAGGCAGGGAACTCACCTCCCGACTCGCAAACCGAGGACACTCCTCGGCGTGGCCTTTCTTGGACGCCATGCCGCCCCAGGCGCTCCAGCAAGCGGCGCTGCGTTGGAGACCGCTGCACTCGCCTGCACGCCGCCTGCCCGCATCAGGGAATAACGGCCTTCCCTGCGGACCCTGGCGTCCGTGGTTCTTTACCCGCGGTGCTGTGTAGCACGCAGCCCCCGTCTGGGTGCGGGTCCTCGCTGCGCCGGGCCGTCCACAACAAATTTGTTATATACAGGTCTCCGCTTGAAACAGGCGGAGCATCCTGCGACTACGCCAGATGTGACGCCTCCCGGGCACGATACAGGCGGACATGTTGTTGTCAAACCACCACACGTTTATTTACATATTTACAGTTCAATGTCACAAGACCCCAGTTCATTGGTCACACAGACTTCAATTATAGTCACTCAGACCTCAGTCACGTGACAAAACAAACCCCAAAACAGTCCTGGCTACAATGCCTAGTCTTGGCGCCTCCACTCTCCTCCTGAGCTCGTCCTGCTTCCACCCACTCCAGCCTCGAATGAAGGGAGACGGCCCTTTATACAGGACCCGGATGAGCCCCAGGTGTTCCCGCATTCCTCCTCTAGCACGCCCCAGCGTGGAAGTGCCGCTGTTCTCCCGCAGCTCCGGTATCCTCCAAAGTCTTCTCCCCAGCACTGCCTGGTGGTGGCGGGAGTGCTGGGGAAACAAGTCCCCAAGGCATTGGGGCGCCTCCTGGCGGTGACCACGGGCCCCTACAGGGAAGGGCTTCCATGCCCCTGACCCGCGGCCCCAAAGCAACCCGAAGGCAAACCCCACGTGGTCCAGGCAGGGCTCTGACCCTCTTCCGGTCCCTCCTGGCGTCCCGGCCGGGTCTGGCCCCTGGATCCCTGACTATATATATATATATATATATATATATATATATATATATATATATATATATATATATATATAATAATTATCCTAATTTTAATAGCCCTGTTTTTAAAGATTCAGTCATCTGATTTGATTCTTTTCTTCATTAAATTACAGCCAAACAGAAAGGAGACATGAAACAGGCCAACAGATGACCAGCTAAATTGGGACTTCAAACTCCAACCAGTTTCTTAATGATAAGCCGATTCTTGCTGTTAATTAAACCTGTTATTTAATTCCATGGCTTATTGCTGTTCTCATTCTGCCAGAAACTGTTGTTTTTTCTGTTTTTCTAAGAACGCCATCAAAATGTTTTGGTGACCTGAGAGATCAACCTTACTGAGACCTTATTGTGTGGTGGGTCTAGGTGAGCTGGTCATGTGGTAGCTTGTTTTGTGTCTCATTACTGTTTAGCTGATAATTAAGGGGAAAAAAAGAACAACTAAGGGGCCTGAGTCAAGTTAATTAAAACAAAAGCAATAGAAGTTTATTAGCTGCAAAAACTGGTCACTAATTAAGACGATTTTAGAATCAAAACCTGCAGCCACTGTGGCCTCCAGGACCAGAATTTGACACCCCTGTCCTAAAGGATGAGGGATTGACATGTTTAGGATCTATAGGATCCTAAGTCAGGTCATAAAAAGGTAAAAGGTTCAATAATATGATAAGCAGGTGGTGGACTGTGATGCTGACAAATAAACCTTAAGGAATGTTCACAATAAATGAATACAAAATGTAAAGGCAAAATGGCAGAACTCATGCAAAGCAAAATACAAATAGAAGATAACTAGAAAAATGAGATAAATATAAATAAAAGTAACACACTAAAACAAAAGCATGCACAATAAATGATTTATTGACTAGCTGTGCTACCCATCTAAGATGGTTTGAAATCTAAGTAATCATCATAGACTTCATCATTAACATTTGCAATGCAGTGTGTCTGTCCAGTTGCTATGCCTCTACATACCATTTGTTAAAGCAATATTAAGGTTTGTGATGCACCATCTGTTGGATAACAGATGTTTAGTCTACTAAACATCTTTATTCAAATTGAAAGAAGAAAATGGGGAGTTCGTTAGATGAAACCGAGGCTTAGAAAGTTAGAAAAATGTCGTAAGGACTGAAATAGGGTATCATGAAACCCAGGAGTTTATGGATTTTAGAATGAAAGGAATTTTGCACTTACAGATTGGCATCAAAAATGAATCAGTCGGGACAGGGTTTTAGCAGATTAGTAACAAAGATATGTAGGCTTGATCAACTTCAAGAATTTAGATCTTTCTTGAATTGCAAACTTAATATGCTGATCACTTTTAGTATCTGTGAATGATATTTCTTTCTGGTTCTGCAAGTAAACATAACCTTCGAGGCAGATATACCAAAGTTAGACACACCATGAGATTACAATCAGAAGAATCTTTTAAAACTCAACAAGACTTTGAGCCTGACTTTGGACAGTGGGAAGGAAACAAACCCAGGTTGTTTGTGCAGCAGGGCGGAATTCTTCCTGAGATATATTGAAGGACTGCTTAATAACACAATGGCCAAGCAAATGTTTTATTTAAAAGGAATGTGCTATAGGTAGTGTATGGTATAAATAAATCCAACACAATAGCAAACATAATTCTGACCTGAAGGTTGCTGGGGAAAACAAACAAAAGAGAGAGCACAAATTAATCAGGTTACCAGCCTTGACTAAAAACACAGATGTCTTTGTTGGATTTCCCTATGTAAAAATTCACAAAGCTTGTTCTGCTACCTTTGCACTTTTGCTTTGTTTCATCTTGTTTGACTTTCAAAGTTACCATGCATGAAGCACATCTTTGAGCCTTGTTTTCTGGCCTCGTTTCCATTTCCAAAAACCTCAGTGCATACCCAGCTAGCTGCTTTGTCCCTTGGAGATTTAGTCCTATGAGCCCTGAGACACAATCCTGGGTGTCAGCACCTAGCTACTATTTTTGATTATAGTTTTTTTAATATCCTCATCTGCATCATTTTCATTCTGCTTACCTTAAAAGAGGGTCATCATACCTAGATGCTGAACTTTTACTGCCACAATAGGAAAGCGGCAAGTAAAAAGACAAATAAATACCAGAACCAGGTATTAAAGAGAAAACACAACCAACAGAGCAAGAGAAGTGGAAGGTGAATCCGCTAGCTGCCTTTAGGTTTAAGATCCAGTGCTTTTAGCTACAATGCCTCACTGACCTGTTAAACCAGTGAGGATCCACCTCACACAGATATCTCTCTTGCCCAGTAGACTGTATCAGAGTAGCAGCCCATTCTCAATTTACCCTTTTTTTCTCCTCAGAGTAATCCCCAACTGTCTTGACTGTGTGTCACTTCATGCTAACAGGGACATGTTCTCTGGGATTTCTGGGAAGCATTGTATGATTGCTAGAGGCCATATTCAGTAGGCACCAGAATTCGCATCATCAAAACTTGCTTATAAATTTCATTTCAGCAATGTTAGCCTTTTGTCCAACACTGGATTTTAACTTTGAACAGGTGTCGAATTAAGGTTTTAGGGTCTGATTTTCTGGTAATGACTCCTAGTTTTCCTGGCTCAATTCAATATTCAGACTTAGTGGTTTGGCTCTGTTTGAAATATTGTGCTCTTCCTAATAACTCCTAGAAATTCTTGTTTAACTTGTTTAACTGTTCTAGTTTCTCTGCAAAAGCCATGGACTTCTGAGTCATTCTCTTTAATTTTTGTTAGCAGGCTTTTCAAACAGGGCAGCTGAAATTTGACCACACACACACTATGGTGAATTTAGAATACCAATCCACCTAACCTGTATGTCTTTGGAATGTGGGAGGAAACTGGAGCACCAAAGAAACCCATGTAGACATGAGGAGAACATGCAAACTGAACAAAGGGAAACTGTGGTATAGCGGGTCTGTGACTCAGGAAAAGTGGGTGTTTTAAACAAATAAATAATTGAACACACTAATGCTGGGAACGGGTGCAGGTGCAAGTGATCTGCTGAGAAGACAGCTTGGTTCCTGGTTGGTCGTTGCCCTGCCAGCATGTGTGGGCAGTTTATTGTTTTAATATCAGCCAGTGTGACAATCAGGCAATTGTAACTGCAACGCTCCCAGTATATGAAAGGGTAGTGCAAGAGCAAAAAAAGGAGAACCAAGGAAAGAACAATGAACAAATGGAGGTTAAAGTAGAGAGTGTGAAGCAGGCAGGAAACAGGGAAGAACTGGTGCAGTAGTGAGGAGGCAGACAGACAGCATGAGGAGAGCCCCAGGAGGACAGCGTTGGCCGATGCTCAGGGTTGTGGTGATAGTTCACTCTGCTGAGTGACTTAAGGGAGTGGGAAAAGACCAGAAGGAGTGAGGTTCTGCATCAGTCCGGGAAGGCAGTGGGAGTCAGCGGCAGAGGCTTGAACGGTGCACCTTTCTTTGTCAATGGGAGGGAAGTACCCAAGCCTAGGTCCAGATTGGGAACCCTACGTGTGGCCATGGAAGCATCAGGGACCTGGACTTGTACACCACAGAAGAAAGAAGGATGAGTCTGTTAAGGAGGCACTCTCAGCTGCAAGGTCCTGAAGGATAAGCTGGTTAGACAGCAGTTTTAATGGACTGCACCAGGGCATGGGCTTCAAGGGATAGTTACCTACACTGTTGGTTTTAACCGATTTTTAAAGGAATATATATTTGACTAATTTTTAACCTGTACTTGCATTTTTTAATGGATTATTTATTTGTTTATTGAACTTAGCACTGCACTTTAATGGACATTGATTGTTTTGATTTTTGAATTATTTAACAAGAGCATTAGAGCACTTTTCACCCTCCCTTTTGCTTGGTGCGTGTTTGTCCTCATCTAGCCAGGCTCATCCCGGTCTTGACTATTGGAACTGTTAGATCCAAGAGGCTCCCAAAATGGAAGCCTGCTTACCTGTGCATACAAACCTTTATGCATTAAATACTGTGGGACATGTGCCTTACAGAGGGGGGTTTGGGAACTGTACATAATTGCCTAATTTGTCATATTTTCTTACAAAGGTAATCAAGACCAGGATTACAGTTGGCTGGAGCCTTTCCTGTTAGCATAGGCTGGAAGGCAGGAACAAACCCTGGACATTACGACAGTCCATTGCAGGGTAGACACAAACTTCCCCAACACCAAACACCCACTAGGGCCAATTTATCTCCACAGGGAGGACCCAGGATGTGAAGTCTAGTCTGCTTACTGTGAGGCAACATGCCATATTTCTTTTCTAAGCACTGTGCAAATTTTGTCATTTCTTCATAGTTTGTGTTTGTCACGCAAAAAAAAACTAATTTCCAGTCACCTTTATTAAAAGTAAATCAAACTGTCAGTCACTCAATCATTTTCTAAACCTCTTTGTCCTGAACGGGGTTGTGGTGGATCCTGGGGCCTATTCCAAGCTAACATAGGATGCAAGGCAGAAACAACCCTGGACAGGGTGGCAGTCCATTGTATGGTGAACACACACAGACCTCAGCCACACACTAGCTAATTTAACATTGCCAGTCCACCTAACTGGCATGTTTTTAAAACCAGAGCATCCGAATGAAACCCCTACAGATTCAGGGAGAATAAGCAAACTCAATGCAGGAAGACAAAGAATAAAACCCTGGTCCCCTCACTGCGATGCAGCAGTGCCATTGTGCCGGCCCCTGCCTAACTTATTCAAACATTTTGTATTTTTCTTTCCTAAGCACTAAGTTATGCAAATTTTTCTCATTTTCTTCATAGTTTGTGTTTGTCACTAAACAAAACTAATTTCCAGTGACCTTTAGTAACAGCATATCAAACTGAAAATCAACAAAGTAGATGTTTTGAGGAAATGAATTACATAGCTAATTGTTATTTGAATTTATTCCATTTTTTAATCTCTTCATTTATTTCACATACCTAATTTAATGTACTTAATTGTTCTTCAATTAGCAATCATTTGATCTTGCTTGATACGTTATAAAAAAGCCGTTTCAGGCCTAGGCAGATTTACTAGAACTCATGTTTTCAGGCTTTTTCAACTCAATTAACTTTTGCTCTTTGGAAGATGTTGATGCTCGATGCGGCATGTCATGCCTTTACTTCTAACAATGGAGCCATGTTGTATGCCTGTCTTTAATTTCCACAAGATATTTTGATTGAGCAGAGAAATGCTGACAGGCTTGTTTACCTGTTATTTCAGTAGGCAAGTCAGCACTTGTGGCCTAATGAAAAAGAGTGGAAAATGTGGAAGTTAATGTGCTGTTGTTTTAACTGGTGCTTACCCTAAGGAATGGTTTCCAGCAGGAGTGGTGCTAACTCACTGGAGGCACTCAACAACACACCCGCTATTAAAAGTTAAAGAAACTGCAGCCCCAACTCTCAAACTCCCAATTGTGTTGCTTAAAGTTACAAATAATTGCTAAGCGTGTTATTGTATAGCATTTGTCTGACCACTAGGGGACACTCTTAACACAACGAGAAACATTCACCAGGATTTAATTATAATCCACGAATGCTGAAAAACCTTTATTTTAATTCTTCACTTCACTTGAAACTATCCAGTTTACAGAAGTATTGAGTGTATGTAACATAACATGGAGCTAATCTGTAGTGCTAACTTGTTGATCACAGATCGGCAGATATCGTATCCAATTCACCAAATAGGGAACCCTTTTTTCCTCTGCTTTTTATTCATGCAGTGTCTCCAGCAGGATCCTGTACCCTTGGGCAGTATAAAGGTGTACTATCTGTCTGCTGCTCTTGGACCTTTGGTAGTTAGAAGGGACATTCTAACTCATGGCTTCACATGCCAGAGTCACTTCTGTTTTTTTTTATGGACCTTCCATAGTTATTTCAAGAAAAAACAAAACAGACTTGGAGGCATCTGAAAGTTCTCATACTCTCTCATGATGGCTTCTTCTGTGTTCACAGCTCATGTCACACAAGAGGGAGGAACACACTGACAACTGTTGAGAATTTTCACCATTCTTTTTCTGTGACATGAGACAGCCACTGGAATCATTATTTTCTGCTACATAGTTTCCATCAAGAAGACAGAGAGTGGAGAGCTTTGAGAAGACTCAAGTACACATATGTGTCTGTTTCGCTTAATAATACAAAGGTACAGTATACTGTTTATGTCAAACAGATCATTCAAAGAAGAAATGCCGGACTTCCAGCTGCTGTGAAAGAGATAGGAGGTGTAGGGTCTCATAGAAGCTCAAAGATCTTGAGAGATTATAGCAGATTTAAGTGATAAAATAAGTATGTGAATTCCTTTGAAATGACCTGTTATTCTGCATAAATTGGTCAATAATATGTAATCTGATCATTATTTAAGTCACAAATATAGACACACCTAACATTTCTACACTGATAACACACAATTATAATATTTTGTGACTTTACTGACATACTTTCTGTGCACAAAGTAAGTGAGCATCTTTAGATTTACTAACAGGTCAAATTAACTTTGGTAACAGTGACCTCTAAAATATGCTTCTGGTAGCTGTGGATCAGACCTGTGCATGGTTCAGGAGGAAAATAGACCATTCTTCATTACAGAGCTGCTTTTGGTCAACCGTATTTATTTGGTGTCTGGTGTAAATGGCACTCTTTAGGTCATTCCAAGGCATGGAAGTAGGAACAGGGCAATGAGAGTCATTTGTTCCACAATTGAAGATCCCACTCTGAGAAGTGACTGCATTGGCACGGTTAGATCATGCATGGACTTTTCTATGTAATATGGTGAGGGTATCCTAAACCATAAAATGATTAATAGGGTCTGAGGCATGCAGAAGTCTGAGAGGGTATTATTATGAATATTATGCAACACAAAGATGGTGAAAAGTGGTAATAAACCTCAAAAAGGCCCAAAACAGTAACTCTGTAGTGGCACTATAGATTTTATAAAAGGATGGGCCAGCTGTATCACTCAGTGGAGCTATTTTTATTACTGTTAAATATAAATTTATTTTAAAAGAAATTTTAGAAGTCCAGTTATAAAAATGTATATGGAGAGCACATCTAGTTTGAATGTTTTTGTTAACCCTAATTTAAATCTTCTTACAAATGGTGAAGCTACATTGACTGCCTACCTTTTGATGATACATACAGTAAGACATACGAGACTATTGCAAAGCATAAACACCCAAATAATATACTGTGACAGATTAGGGTTTTCTTTGCACCCTTGTACCCTCGGACCACACGTCAGACACCAGATAAAAGTCCAATAATGGATTTATTATAATAATAAAGTGCACAAAGCACCACCACTCCACTATTCTTCAATAACAATACAATAAACCAATAAATCACATCCTCCACTCCCAGACGTTTAGCCACCCTGCCTCCCAACTCCAGCTCGTCTGTCTGGGAGCTCCCACAGTCCTTATATCTCCGACCCGGAAGTGTTCCCAATCCAACAGTCCACAAGTCCTCATTCCTTCCGGGTCAGGGTAAACAATGCTTTTTCTCACCCGGAAGCCTGTCGCTCTTCCTAAGGACAACTTCTAGGTCATAGGGCACTGAAGAACTTCTTCGGTCCTCCCTGCAGCTCCTCTCGTGGCCCCTCATGGCATCCAGCAGGCGGTGCATAAAAACTCCATTGTCCATGATGCCCTGCTGGTCTTCTGGGGACCTCATGCTGCAAGGAGGGCTCCACCTGGCGGTTTGGGGGTATTGGCCGGGTTACATGGCCGGCCATATCTTACAATACATTATAATTTTGACCAATACAGCATTGTATAACAGCAAACAGTCAGATTATAGTTTTTCCTTTCCTTGCAGTTTGTGTATGAACTCCTGATACATGCATTTCCAGTTTACGAATTCGCAAAATAATCTATCCTAAACTAGATTATACAAAAATGACAAAATCACATCTTTCAATATCATCTGTTCTAGTCATGCACTGTCATCTGTTGTATCAATGAGCTGCAATGCTATGCTCCTTACCGGCTGGAGCACAAGTTGGAATGTTTAATACCAATCGAACTGGTCAGCTCATTAATATCACAAATTCATGACCTTACTGATCTTTCAGCAATTGGCAGCTGGGTTGTTTTTTAGATTTCCAGCACCCACTTTAGCTGCATTGGTAATATACTCATTGTTAAAGTGAACACTGCTAGCAGTGGCACTACCACTGCCATTGAGGCATCATCAAAATATAAAGTGCCAACATCAGACTTATGGCATGTTTTGCACTTCTGTTTGTTTCCTTTCGTAATAAAACCTAAAACTGCTGTTTGTCATTCATTACTCTCAATTCCCTCCAATAAGACATAGCCCAACTAGTGATGGGTGATTCGTGAATGATTTGTTCTGTTTGAATGACTCTTTTCAGTGAATCGTATGAATAGACTCAGGAGAGCTCCACAGGAGTGCTGATTAACTTCATTAAGTTACTAGTTGACTGTTAACTGCACATGTTTTGAGCAGCTTTAATTGTTAACATTTTAACTCAATCCTATTTTCTAAAATTTGTAACACAAATGTGTGCTGTGTAATCATCATCTGTATGTAAGCATTCCAAATACATTTTAAGAGTTACAGTAAATGAACTTTCTAGTGATAAAGATAACACTGCGGGATTTTGTTGTGTAAGTTTACAATTAACTTATATTTTAATCAAGGGTGCTGTGTATTTAAATGCATTTATGCAGTATATGCTGATTTTCATTTGATGAAAAGAAAAATTAAATAAGCTTAGCCATTGAGGAAAGTGGCCCACCCAGGCTCAGTACTGGCTCCACCCCTACAGTAACTTCACATGTCTAAAAACAGACCTTACTGCAGGCAGCCTGACCCCAAACTCAACTGTCAGGATTTAGGGCCTTTCCTGATACCAAGATGTTTGTTCGTGTTTTCATGAAATTCTTAATTGACTTCTTTAACTCTCCATTGGTAGTTCCAAGTCTGTTCTGTTCAGTCATCACTGGCTACTTGTTTGTTCTAGGGTTGTTGCTAGTTTTACAAGGCTAGCCTTAAATGGCCTTTCACCAGACTACATCAGTAACCTGCAGCACTACAGTCCTGTCCACCCACACTTGCTCTGAGGCTGGCGATGCTTTCTGTGCCCCAAAATAACCTTTGTTTATAGATGACATAGCCTTCAGCTCCAATCTACCAAGGCTGAAAACTTTGGAATGACCTCCTGAGTTATTAGATCTTCCACCCATTTAAATCCATGTATGTAAACTAGGCTTTCTTGTCAATTAAACTTTTACCTTGTATAAAGAATAAATAAAGTAAAACAAAACAATCATTCAAGGCATTCTTTTCAATTAAATATATTCATAAAGGCACACTGACACTTTTATACTTTTCTCCCAGCTTACCCTCTCTTTGAATATTGTAAAGCTCTTTGAACATCAGAAGGTTTCTATTTAAATAAAATGTATTCTTATTTTTAAGGTATTTCTGAACTCTAAAATGCTTTCAAGCTCCTACCAGTGTAATGCTCATTGAACTTTGAGTTTGGAGGTGGGTTGACACAGGAGCACAATTGTTTGATGGAATGGAAACCAGAGAAACAGACAAAGGGTTAAGACACAAAGAGAAGAGAGCTCATGTGGTACTGAGGTAGAAAAGGAGTTAGCCACTACACTCAACAGACAAGAAACTATCTGGCATATGCAGGACTAGAGAAGTATCAAGAGTTGTTATTTTATGTTATTCTTCTTGTTAATTCCAATTCTGAATTGTTTTTTTTTCAATATATAAAACACAATGTTGGCTGACAGACTCATCAATAAAAGCACTGTTTCCTGTTTAGTTAAAAACCTGAAATATGTCAGGATTGTACATCTAGGGCAGGAAGTATCCACTAAAAAATGAAAAACTAAATATCTCAACATATTAAAAAAAATACTTTAGCTGGGTTGATTTAAAATTTCATGATAGTTCACATGTTTTTATTATTTGTCAATACAATACTTACTTGAGTAGGCTATAATAACAAAGAGCATTTTCTTTTCAGCTCAGTGAAGCGGACAAACACAATACCACTTAGCTGTTTATGGCTTCTGGTTTGTGCAAATAAAGAGGCAGTAGAAGGAATAGGAGGGTAAATGAAGAGTAGCTTGACCAAAGGGATCAACAGATGAGTACAGAAAGTAAAGACACGGCATGTTATATGATATAGAGAGTGAGTTGAAGGAATGTTTATAACCTCAAGTGGTACTTTAAAGCTGTTTAAAGCTGTTGTGACTGTGAGTTTCATGTTGTAAAGGGACATTTAAAGGTTAAATCAATCCCAAAATAAAAAATGTTCACTTCATTGGATAGGCCACATAAATTTCCAGCCTGTAAATGGTATTGCTGTTTGTTATAAGTTAAAGTAAAGCATCATTAAGTATTAGAATGTTATTGCCTGGCTAAAGCTTTCAGGGTAAAGTCATATTAATACAATTAAAAAAACTAATTACAAAAAAAAGCTTAAGCATACAACTGATTATAAAAACACATAAACAAATGAATGAGTGATGCTCAAAAATATATTTTAGTGAACAAGTAAAACCACATCTGAACCTGAGTTTCATTCAGTTGGTGCACTACAATTGTCTGATAGGTATGCAGTACACATTATGAGGTTACACTTACTGTTTGCTGTATGTTTTATTTGACTTTCCTTAATTTTCAGTTTTGTAGGTTTATTTGGGGTTTATTTTAGTTATTTTGGTTGCAATTTATAGTTTTGCACCTTCTTTGAGGTAAACTGTTGTTTCCATAAACTGTTTCAATTTGTATATTGCTTTTGATCTAAACCCTCTAAAATTGTAATGGTACAAGATTATAGATCAAAGCATTACATTAAAATCTGATTAAAACTACCATTTTTACAGATGCTTCTACCCATAATTCCCATTATTCCTGCTAATTTCTGTTTCAATTCAAAACAATAAAGTCTGTTGTAAATTGTGTTTTGCAGTGGCCATCTACAGGATCCAGTGTCAATCATTAAAAAAAGCGGGAACTGGTCTACGGTAGGAATGTTTTACTCATGTGCCATTGTTAAAGAGTAAGAATCTAATAACATTAGCCCCTGTAAAAAAAATCAAACATTATATACAGAAAACTACTCAATTACTTGTATAGTACTTTGATACATCCATTTAACAGCACCATAATCAAAGCCCGTTGTCTTTGGAAATTTCCTTGGTAAGGCAGGGTAACACAGCTAGTCTATAATAAAAGACACCTTCTTACATTTGTACCAAATATCATTGCATTAAATGTCATTGTCATGTCTATCTTTTGTCTTTGTTATAATGTTGCAATTTCTTGAAAGCTGTGCATTTATTTCAAAGTTTCTGAATAGTGTAGTTTCCATGTTTGCCTTTATTTTGTCCTCTTATTTTGTTTGGTAAATGTAATTTTACTGTTTGGTCACACCATCTTGTTTTCATTATAGGTGGTTTGCTACTAAGACGTGTTTTTCTGCTGCTTTGCTCCAACTCCTCAAAGTTATGCTCATGTGACATGATGTCAGTGAGAAGTCTCCTTAAACCAACTGGCATGCTAATCAGTGTCCAAGTTTGTGGATGTAATCTAAAATCCTTTCACAAATACATCTCTTTAGAGATTAGAGCAAATTTTTGTGTAGATTCTCGAAGTCTTTGATTTTGTTTTGTTCATTGGGCTTGTCACACAATTGCTCGATTCCTGATTTTGGCCTGTTTTGTTAATTTGATCACAGGTTATGCACACACTGGTCCTTTATATTGCCTTTGTGGCCTACCAGTTACATTTATGGTGGAAAATTCTGTCTGTCTGTACTCATGAAACTGGTCTGGTCTGGTTTCTAGCTGCCTTGTGTAAGCGAGTTTACGCTTCTGCTTAATTTCCTTCTTTATGTCTATTTTGTTCACGTTAATTCCCTGATTATTATTGCTTATGTTAATATTGTTACTTAGAATAACCAGAAAAGCTTTAATGAATATACATTTTTATAAGTATGTTTTGCCAAATTTCGTCTTTTGATATGTAAGGATTTCACTTCAGACTTTAGTTTCATATTTGATTTTATAATCACAAGGATATTTTTCTTAACGTATATATTTTTCTTTGTTTATACAACTCCATCTTGGTACCTGTCACATGACTACATCATCACCAACGATGATGTCATCACACACTGCTTTATTCCTTGACGAATTCCATAGTCAACTTAATTTCCAAGTAGTCTGCTCTGGCATAAGAACTCTGTACTTTACAACATCTTTCTGACTTTGACCTTCATGTTTGTTTTAATCTTTCAGTTTCTGGTTCTTTGGTATTGTTTGAAGTTCTGTTTTTTCCATGGTCACATTTGTTGGCTGTGTCATCTCAAAACATCAGCTGTGTTAAATCATAAAAAGATTATGAATGACATGAGGTTTCATATTCATTAAGCAGTAATAACTTATAATGATAGCTTGTTAGAAAGTATGTAAATGACACCTTTAGACAACTCTCATTGAGTGCATGGGAAGGAGCCCAGAGCAGGTACATAAGCACTTGCACAAGCTTAATTCTGAGAGAAAATTAAGTGAAATCTGAAATGTATGCACAATCAAAAAGTATATGCCCAAGTTTTATGTTACAACAGAAAACCTATATTTAGAAAAAAGAAGTATTTGCTATTAATTACAGTTGACATTTTTAAAAAGTGTTCTTATTTTTACATTTTTCTTTCTCTCTGTTTGTAGCCTCAAAATGGCAGTATGAGGAAACTCAGCAGCAGTGGTAAATCCGTATATTTTTTTGGGGAATAAAAAATGCAATGCATTATGTTGTGCATGCAAAACAAAATTCATTCCACCATCTGGTGCATCACAAATGCTATTGCAGCTGTAAAAATGCACCCAGAATATATCTGATCTCATTGAACCTTGGAAACTAAGCAGTGTCAGGCTCAGCTGGTGTTTAAATACAAAGGAGCACGGCTCGGGCCTCAGAGAGCCCCTTTGTCGTGGCTCTCTGCACATGTGCCCAAAAGATTCCCATTAAATTCATGCATTTGTAAAATGTAAAACACTTTTTATGACATTCTGCTGTACTATTGTTACGCATGATAGTATTAATTATAACACTGACATACTATTTTATGTGATTTTTTTTTTTTTCAAATAAAATACAGTGAGATGCGTGAGTATTATTTGAAATATACAATAGATACTGTATATTTATTATTTAGACACATGGACTTAACTCTAAATTGTGAATTGTGAATAAGTTGACTCTGACTCTGCTTTTGACTTTTGTCTATTATTAGAGGCAATGGACCCCACATGTTTATTTCTCCAGGTATGGTGCTGACTGGCACTCGCCCATTGTCAACTAGCTGCAATTATTGGACAGATTTTGTTAGGTTCCATTTATGTTCACCAGTTTGGACCTGCTTTGTTGTACTGAGTATTTAAACAAACCTATCGGTTTATATGTATGTGCTACATTAATGATTTGTAAAAGGTGTTAATTATCACATTCTCTAAGCCTGCACTCAATGAAGATTGTTATGCAGAAGTAAAACAGAAGTCTACAGAGTGTGCATATGCTTGTGTCCTATGTGATGTTCATGCGCAGACAGTGGGCTGCTGTAATGTTTGATCTACTGGTATGCTCTGTGGTTTGAACTGTAACCTTCTCCTTAATGAGGGATCGCCTAGAAATATGAGTTTTGTAAGCTTTTTCATTTTCTGGCTGGTAGTAGGAAATCATTTCCTGTTATCCTTCTCTAGTTGATTTCATATGCAAGCTGACAGAGAACAATTTAAAGCTAGACACTGCATAATACATAGTAACAAATAAAACTTTCTAATTCATAAATGGATATCCATTCAGTCATATTTAAACAATGAAAAATAAAAATAAAAAAGATTTGCACACTAAAAATAAAGTCTCAGATATCCAGAAGAAAAAATTTTGATAGTTTAGGAAGAATTTAAAGCACTTCAAAAAATGGTATTGTTCAAAGGCAAAGCTGATCACGATATCTGTCTTTCTGAAGGAGGGCACCGCTTTTGCAAATTATCCTAAGTTCTTATAACTGAGGCATTTATATCTTTAAAGGCTCAAAGATGTTTTTTCAACATTTTTGTGTACTAAAGTCAATGCCATATTCAAAAATGTTCATTTGTTCATCCATCCATCCATCCCTACCCGCTATATCTTAAGTACAGGGTCACAGGGGTCTGCTGGAGCCAATCCCAGCCAACACAGGGTGCACAGGGTGCAAGGCAGGAAACAAACCCAGGCAGCCCACCCGGGTTCATTTGTTTTTTTTGTAAATAAAATAAAGCACAATAAAGCAAAAAAATAAAAATAAAGATCATCACAAATGTATTTATAAAGGAGGAAATTTAAAATAAAAGTTTATTGATTCTTTTAGTATATATCACCTTTTTATTGTTGTAGTCTTGTGAATTTACCTTGGACTCATACCAAGAAGCATTCCAGTTTTATTTTGATCAATTTTTTTTATTTGGTTTAAAAAATAAAGTGTAAATAACAAATTAGAAAAGGACATTTTCATATATAAATTTGAAACCACCCCCACCCTACAAATCCCCAGAGCTATAAAAAGTGAAAAGAATAAAATTAAATTAATAAAACACACAGCCTTGTGATGGTGTGGGTCAGCTCCATGCTCCCTCTTGCATTTTCGAGTCTTTTGAACCTGACACACACACACACACACAAAGCAAGGGGATGGTGAAAGTGCTCTAGTGCTTTAATTAAAATAACCCAAAACAATGTTCAAATAGTGTAGTTTAGTGCATCCAGATGTTCAATAAATACATAATCCGATTAAAAGAAGGTGTCTGTGTGGAGGTTAAAATCCAATCAATAAATATCTCTTTAAAAACTCAAAGTTAAAACCAATAGTGCAGGAAACTGTCCCTTGAAACATGTGCCCTAGTGCAGTCCATTAAAATCCCTGTCTCCCCAACTTATCCTTATGGACCAAGCAGCTGAGAAGCTGCCTACCCACCAGACTTGGCCATCTTCTTCTATGGTCTACAGGTCCGGGTCCCTTCTGCTTCCTTTGGCTTACAGTACAGTTCCAAAATGAACCAGGCTTGGGTCCTTCCCTCTATGGACAAAGGAAAGAGCCTCTGTTGCCTCCCGAGCCTGCAGCCTTCCTGGACTTATGCGAGCCGAACTCCTCCTGGTCACTCCTGCTCCCTTAAATTGCTCAGCTCAAGCTGGACCATAACTGCAACCCCTAGCGTTGGCTGCACACTGTTCTCCTCTCTCACAGTTCACTCTTCTTCCTCTTGGCTGTCTGCCTTCTTACTCCTGCACGCTCTTCCTTGTTTCCTGCCTGCTTTACACTCTCTTCTTTAAACTCCATTTTTCTTCTCTCGCTCTCTTTGTTTTCCCTAACACTCACACTTCCCTTTCTAAAGATGATGAGGCAATTAAAGCTCCAGCACTAATTTGGGTCATGGGCAAGACCATCTGCTCCGCATCACATGCTGAAGCCACCCTGACATGCTACCACACCTCACCCGAAGACAAGAGTGTCATTGTTATTTATTTATTTAAAATCCTGCCCTGCACCACAGACCATACATCAGAGTTGTCACTGAAGGTCCCAGTTTCAAGATTTGTACTGTGACAACTGCCAGTGGCTAGTCATGAACCCACAACATGTGCCTTAGAGGCAATCCCCTTGCAGCAAGAGCTAAATGGTGAGCCCTTTTAGCTAGCTGTGCAGAGGCTGTGTGCTTCCTGGTGACGTCAACTGATCTCTGTTTGTGTAGACCCCACCTTTTCTGCACAAACTTACCAGTACATCTTGTTATAGCCTTTCACACAGATACAGAGGCTTTGTCATTTTACTTTGAATGACAGATGGGTTGGGTAATGGATGGATGGATGACAGACACTAATGGATTTCTTGTTAACCAGACTTTAGTCCTTATTCACAATGATTTTCTGATATCAAAAATTATGAAAATTAAGCCTTGAAATGATTTTAGTCCATCACTGACACACTCACGTAATCATCAAGATCCCAGTAAATAAATTAAGCATTTGATATCAAACTAGGTGGAAGGGCAGATAAAGCAGAATTGGGTAAATTACTTCCAGGAAACTTGGGTAGATCTGTGAAAGATGAAATTTTAATCAAGTAAGTGTAAGGTATTGCATATAGGAAATAGAAATCTTAGGGCGGCACGGTGGTGCAGTGGTAGACTGCTGCCTCGAGTTAGAGACCCGGTTCACTCTGGTCCTCCCTGCGTGGGGGTTTGCATGTTCTCCCCGTGTCTGTGTGGGTTTCCTCTGCCTTTGGTTCCTCCCACAATCCAAAGACATGCAGGTTAGGTGGATTGGCGATTCTAAATTGGCCCTAGTGTGTTTTTGTGTGTCCTGTGGTGGGTACACACTGCCCAGGATTGGTCCCTGGGATTGGCTCAGCAGACCCTGTGTTCGGATTCAGCTGGTTGGATAATGGATGGATGGAAATAGAAATCTTAGCTTTGAACACAAAATGGAAGGCCTGAAACGTGAATGTACCTCTTATGAGAAGAATCTGAGAGTCAGTGTGGATTTATGATTATTTACAATCAGAAAGTATATTTAAGCAAAGAGGAAATCTAAAAGGATGTTAGGTTACATATAACAAGGTTTGGAGTACAAGACACAGGATTTTATACTTAAATTATATAATCCCCTAGTAAGGCATCACCTGGAGTTTTGGTTTCCACATTTTGAAAAAGACACAGAACTGCTAGAAAAGTCCAGAGAAGAGTAACCAGGATGACTAAGAAGTATGAGCTATGAGGATAGATGGAAGGAGCTGAACCCTTTCAATTTAACCAAATCGAGATTAAGGGAGACATAAGTGCTTAAAATGTTGAAGGGAATTTACTTTAAAGTAATAAGATTTTGCATAAAATGTTTAAACGTTTTTCTTAACCAGGAACTGTAGACACATTGAATATATTACCAATTAGTATGGTGGACAGCAGGGCTTTAAAGACATTTATTCTTGACATGATGTGATTTTGGACAATGTAAGTGAATAGCATGGATGAGTTTGTCATAATTTTTCTCTTGTTCTTACCTAACATTTTACCTTTGTTATGGGACAAGAAAATGCAATACCCACATTAAAAAAACAGGAGCAGTGAACAGATTCACAGTCTCCCAGAGACAGGACTAGAATACTCAACCCAGAGTGCTAGAGTCGTAGCACTAAACACTGTACCCACTCTGTTATGATTGGTCTAGGAAGATCTATCTGCATGTAAACATTATGAATCCCAGATTATAAAGTAAAAAAAAAGAAATTCTGAGCAAGGACCTGAATATACTGTATCTTCTTTTTATCTTATTTTTGCCTTCAAATGTATTTCAAATATACGTATCATGATTATACTGCATTTGATGCCTGAATATTTCAGGGATTATTACAGTATACTAATTAAAAAACACCAAAAAATATTACTCCTCATTTCAAATAAATTTCTATCCATCTTCTAATTTCTAATCAATTCAGTGTCCCTTAACTTTGTAGAGAATTAAAATCTAAGGTTTAGTGGACACAAGACATGCAAGACCACAGTATCCAGTATATAAGGATAAAAGCAGAAGACCACATTCATTAATACTGTATCATATTAACTAACATTGGTGGACGGTGCAGAAGCATGTGTTTGGATTTTGTAAGAAACACATGAAACCAGCATGATAGATAGATAGATAGATAGATAGATAGATAGATAGATAGATAGATAGATAGATAGAAAAGGCACTATATGATAGATAGATAGATAGGATAGATAGATAGATAGATAGATAGATAGATAGATAGATAGTGCCCCAAAAAAGTTGGGGTGCTGTGTAAAATGTGAATAAAAATAGAATGCAATGATTCACAAATCTCATAAACACATATTTTATTCACAATAAAATATAGAAAACATATTTAAAACATTAAAATTGAGACACTTTACTATTTCATGAAAAATACTAGCTCATTTTGAATTTAATGATAGCAACATGTCTCAAAAAAAAGTTGGGACACCGGCAACAAAAGGCTGGAAAAGTAAGTGGTACTAAAAAGAAACAGATTAGTAACATGACAGTGTATAAAAAGAGTATCTTAGAAAGGCAGAGTCTCTCAGGAGTAAAATGGGCAATGGTTCAGAATACACAAAAGTTGGCCTACAAGTTGTGGAACAATTTCAGAATAATACTCCTCAACATAAAATTGTGAAGAATTTGAATATCTCATTATCTACAGTACATAATTTCATCAAAAGATTCAGAGAATCTGGAGAAATCTCTGTGTGTAAAGGACGAGGCTGAAAATCAATATTGGATGCCTGTGATCTTCAGGCACTCATGCAGCTCTGCATTAAAAACAGGCATGATTTTGTCATGGAAATCACTGCATGGGCTCAGGAACGATTCCAGAAATCATTGTTTGCAAACAAATTTCGCCGTACCATCCACAAATGCAGGTTAAAGTTCTAGCACGTAAAGAAGAAGCCACATGTGAAGATGATCCAGAAATACCACAGTCTCTCTGGGCCAAAGATCATTTAAAATGGACTGAGAAAAAGTGGAAAAACTGTTCTGTGGTCAGATGACTCGAAATTTGAAATTCTTTTTTGGAAAACACGGATGCCACGTCCATAGGAGTAAAGGGAACATCCAGCTTGTTTTCAGTGCTCAGTTCAAAAGCCCACATCTCATATTGGATGGGGGAATTAGTGCCTATGGAATTGGCAGTTTGCACATTTGGAAAGGCACCATCAGTTTTGAAAGGTATGTACAGGTTTTAGAGTGACATATGCTCCCATCCAGATGATGTCTTTTCAGGAAGGCCTGCCATAATTCAGCAAGACAATGCTAAACTGCATACTGCATCTATACAAGAGCATGGCTTCACAGTAGAAGAGTCTGTGTGCTGAACTGGCCTGCCTGCACTCCTGAACTTTCACCTGTTGGAAACATTTGGTGCATTGCAAAGTGAAAAATATAACAAATGAGACCCAGTACTGTTGAGCAACTAGAATCCTATATCAGACAAGAATGGGACAACATTCCTCTCCCAAAAGTCCAGCAGATAGTGTCTTCAGTTCCCAGACATTTACAGAGGATGCTACACAGTGGTAAACATGGCCTTGTCCAAACTTTTGAAACATGATGCTGAAATCAAATTCAAAATGACCTTATTCTTTTCTTAAAATGGAACATTTTCACATTTTAAACATTTGATGTTTTTTTATGTGAATAAAATATGGGTTTATAAAATCTGTAAATCATTGCATTCTGTTTTTACCAGAAACAGCACACTGCACAAAAACATGAAGTGAATACACTTGACTTGAGCATTCCTAGTTTTCATCCTCTTTCTCGTATGCTTTAGCATTCGTTGCTCAGAGGTTGATGTGCTTGCTGCTTCTTGAGCACTCTTCTTTCAACACCATAGGCCCACTTCTTCTCGCCTTTCATCTGCATTTTCACGTGAAAACTGATTAAGTCAGTGTTTGTGTTGCAAGTACTTAGTACGTTTTCCTTAATTTTTCACTTAAGTGTTCAATTTCCCTCAAGATATGAAGAAGTAGGGGAACTAACTGTTGCCAAGAGTTGATTCTACAATAACATAAAATAAAAATAAAAAGAGGAATAACCTTGGAGGTCAATCATCACCCCGAAAGTGGATAGTAGAGGTCACGTAGTATATGTGTACCAAATTTCAGGTCAATAGGTCAAACGGTTTGCTACAGGTGATTCAAAATCCTGGACAGACAAATCGACAGCCATGGTGGCGTATTATATAAGAAGATTACATTTTATACAGCATCCAAACTTTTTGGAATTTTGGTTGTAGATTACAAAGATACCATACATGATAGACAGATACAGTAGGTAGATTTAGTAAAAAACTAAAAGGAAAAAAGTTGAAGGTTATTACCAAGCTGAATCAACAGAGATACAGTGGGAGTGGGCTTTATCTGTGTAACCCTCATTAGGGGTGTTAAAACCGTAAATGATATTGTAGGAGATGTTAAATGTATGTAATAATTGTATGTAATAAAAGTGATCAAACCTAGCTCCTCCAGCTTGAGTTAGTGCTCAGTTATTTTGAGGCAACAACCCTGCTAACTGCATCATCATAACTCCCACTTTGACATCCACCTCCATCCATTCATTTTACATTCAATTAATATGATTCAGGATCAAAAGTGCTGGAACCTACTGTATGTAGGCAGCATTTGGGAGCAAGGCAGTTTTCCCTCATGCACGGTGGCAATCTCAACTTGATGAGAGACTTACAGGCTGCAATACATTGAATGATCAAATTGATTTTTTACAGTCAGGTCACTAATGATACAACGTATCTTAATGTCCATGACAGCCTTAGCAGATGCCTTGAGGCACAGTGCAGTCACTTGCATTCAGGCTCCTTTTTTCAAATGAGGATATTCTAATACAGGTCATATATAAAGAGATGTGTTACATCACCCTAAGCACTTCCCTACTCAGCATCTCTGCAGATGTTTTGGAGGTAGAAAATTGTCACAAAGTTATCATCTCTCTATATTCTAAAATAGTGAGCTGAGTTCAGAGTAGATAATTGAGCATAGAGATTTGAAGATGGACTCAAGGAGCGGCTGATGCCCCCTCAGTCCTGCAAGGTGCAGACAATGTGAGTGTGCCTTGTGATAGACTGGCACCCGATCCAGGGCTGTTTCATTGCAGTGTGTTAAGCTCTGGCCCCTAATAACACTGAACTGGATTAAGTGGGTTTGAGAATGAGATTAAATAATTTAATGCATGCCTCCTTTCCAAAGTATAGTTCTCCATCCCCAAACCCCTCATTAAACTGAAGATTAAATAAAGTTATTTGTCATAGGTACTATGACATTGGACTTTAGACCATAAGGTTGCTGGTTCTGTTCCCATTTTGGATTCACATTCTGACCTTGGTGAGTTTTATTAATCTGTCTGGGCTTCAGTTTTTAAAAATGTAAGAATAGTTTTAATGAGAACAGGACATTCAGCCTATTAAGATTGCCAATCTTATTCTCCAAAATTACATCAAGTTTAGTTATAAAGGTTTCCACAGTCCTGTATTCCACACCACTTAGTCACTTGTGTTTATGGATCTCTGTGTGTGAAGAAAAAAATTTCTAAAATCCATTCTGTCTTTGCCTTTGTTTTGCTATTTTACACTAACAGTCAAGACTCACTTAACTAATTTATTCATAATTTTAAACACACTGATTGTGTAAACAACTTAAATTTCTTGAGGTAAAGGAAGAAAACTAAAAAGAGGAATTGCGTGAGGTTCATAGTCACTCATACCAAGTTAGTTAGCAAAAACGTTATTCATACCAGTGTACTAACCTCTTCAAGCACCAGAGCCACAGGGTATTCAGATTTTGGTACACAAAACACCCAAATCATTAAATGTGTCATTAAGTGATGCAATACACAAAATTGCAGCAGATATTGAAGCAGAGATAAGCACTTTTCAGATGCGTGGGCTAAGCAGCTGAAGCAGCCTATATGTTTATGTGTCTCTCTGTCTATTTATTCTGTTGCAACACAAAATGTAGAACTTAATCATTAATCTTCAGTTACCTTGTGCTTCTGAGCTCTTGAATTGATAACAGCAATTTGAGCTTTTTAATTTTTTTCAGGATCAAGTGTTTTCTTAAGTTTTTTTTTTTTTGCACTCTTATTTTGTTTTCATTGTTATTTTATAGATTTGTCTAATATATGAGATTTTCTTTTTTGGGGGACGGTGAAACCCAAGACCTTAACAGTAGAATCCTGAAGCCTCAGAAAAAATACTAGGCCACCTTAAATTCCTTCACACCTCTCCATCAACGTGTTTTGTTTTGTAAATGTGTCGATCGATGAATATCCTTTTTAAGCTTCTCTTTTTATTTCAAAACATCCCAATATACATCAATAAATATTTTTTAAGAAATTAAATTCAACCATAACCTAATTTATTTGGAATTCAAAACATCCACGTATCCAAAGAGCGACTCTACAAAGACCTAAGGCAGAAGGTGGCATGGCTCTACCTAACTTTCAATTTTATTACTGGGCAGCAAATATACAACCTATTAAAACCTGGACATGGACACAAATAGATTAACATACACAGGCTTGGTCCGCAATAGAAATAAAATTCTGCAGTACTTCTTTACATTCTTTGCTTTGTACCCCAATAAATGCAAGTTATCGCCAATATACTAACAACCCAATTGTGCTTCACACACTCAGAATATAGAACCAATGTAGGTGGCATTTAAGATAAAGAAGCTTTTATTTGTGGCACCTCTGCACGAGAACCACATTTTTCCACCCTCTCAAACAGTTGCAGTTTTTAATGTCTGAAAAACATTTGGGATTAAATCACTTAGAGATTTGTACATAGACATGTCTTTGCATCCTACAAACAATTACATTCCAAATTTAACTTTCCAACAACACCTTTCTTTCACTACCTTCAAATCAGAAACTTTGTTAAAAAGAACCTGCCCAATTTTCCTCACCTCCTACCCACCTCTATGCCGTAAAAAATATTGATCAGTCTTGAGGACTCAGACAGCATTTTTGAAATATATAAAACCATTTTACAGTCCCTCCCTTTCGAAGATCCAAGAGGACAGTGGGAAATGGATCTCTCACTGAGTATCTTAGAAAGGGTGTAAGGTAGCAATGCAGAGAATCTACTTGAGCTCCATATGCACAAAGCATACAATTATTCAACTCAAATTATATATCAAGCACATCCGTCTCATTTAAAAATTGTCCAAAATGTTTCCAGGGCTAGATTCAACGTGTGAATGCTGCAATCAAGTTCCAGCCTCACTGGGCCACAAGTTTTGGGCCTGCACCAAATTAACATCATTCTGGGCCAAAACCTTTAAATGCCTATCAGACAGCCTTGGTGTCACAATCTCTCCTGACCAATTAACAGCTGTGCTTGGGGTACTCCCAGATGGGCTTAAAGTGGAGAAAGACAAACAAACTGCAATTGCCTTTACTACACTATTGGCACATAGACTTATCTTGCTCAACTGGAAGAATTCTAACTCTCCTCTTTTAAGTCAGTTGGTAACTGATGTTTTATACTATTTGAAATTTGAAAACATCATATTCTCACTTAGAGGATCTGTGCAGAACATTTTCAAAACCTGACAGGATCTAATCAATAAAATTTTAGAATAACCTTTTAAAGCACTGAGGAAGCAGATTCCCTCCCTTTTTTCCATTTATCTTTATTCATTTATTAATTCATCTATTTATTTATTTTTACTAGCTTTAAGTTTTGCTCTGCTGGCCTAGCTCTCTTTGTCAGGGGTGGGGGTTGATTTGTTTTCGATCCTATTATTGTAAAAATTGATTTATTTGTATGGAATGTTGTGTGATTTTAATAAAACCAATAAAATAAAAAAAAGTAAATGTGTCAATCAGCTCAACCAACTAGCAGCCTGTTATCCCATCCCCCCACCTCCATAGCTCAATTCAGGCAAAAAGTTCTTCCAGCTCAAGTCTGTTTATTTGGGTGTGAGGTAGGTCTGGAGTTGTAGAGGGTAAATAATATATCGTTATTTGGCACACATCCATTTGATGTGTGTTCCGTGTCTACAATGATCTATGTAAATGTAGGAGGCAAGAAATGTTGAACACATACCTAAAACAGAAACTTTTTTCATGTTATAGTATTAATAACAAAATTTTGACATTAAGTGTATAATGTGTTAAGACTGTAATCCAAATATCAAATAAATACTTTCACAAAAGGTACACATATAACAAAACAAGTGCTCTTTTATTCAAGAATCTGACCAAAGAAATAGAAATAGGGTTAGGGTACGATGCTGACATGACTGCTTCTGTGGTACAGCGGTAAGAACTGCTGACTCATAATCGAGAGGTTGTCAGTTCAATTCTGGGCAATTCCCAGAATGACCATTTTGAGTAATGATCTGCTCTTATTGTTACTATCATAGAATAAAAACATGTATTTGATTTGAATCTGTAAATTTATGGTACTTGTAAAGGTTAACATTTTTTTTAATTCAGTTTTTTTCGCTCAGTCACATTCTACACTCTCTCCAATCTGACACTGCTGTTTTAAATAAAGAGCGTGCTATAACAGAGGTGAACTCAGATGAGAATGAAGGTTCTACATCGGAGAAAGAGAACAGAAGCCCTCCCGTAAGAAATGTCCTCTCACACATAAGAACAACCCAGCTGCACCCGGCGTAAAAGCGAAAGATGGCACCGTTTGGATGCAGAAACAGGTTGGGCGTCATCCTGCCAGTCAATCTGCCACATGCATGTCCTTCAACGAAACAGCAGGGCTTACAGGGCTCACCAAGGTATCAGGCAAAGTTCAGTTTGTGATTATGTTTTGTGATGGTCTTTATATGAAAAACATTTATACAGTATATTACTTATATTATGTTACTTAGCATTGCAGTATCAATATATACACTCCACAACCAAGCAACCCTACGCACTATGCAGTCCATCATTAGTAACTGCACTTTCACTTCAGGACTCCTCTTCAGTATATGAAGGAATAACATCATGAAAATGGCAATGATGTCCAGTGCTACTGCAGGGCTTCATAAAGAGATAGAATAATAAAAGCCTTATTGAAAGTTGAATGCGCGATTGCTGAAGTTATTAAAAGGACCCTGTAGAAGTTCTAACCGAGCATGCTGATCTAAAATAATGAAGCTTCATCCAGGACATACTGAGGCATCTCAGACTACTGTAATTAAATAATTAGAGTTGGATCCTCTCATTTGAAATAGTCATATTTTTACCTTTTATACTGCTATCTACCTTTTTGCCTACTGCTTTTTCAATTTTGTTTAATAAAACAACTATTGTAGAATTATTATCTACTTTCAGAATCATTATCTTCTAAAACATAACTTTATCATATAAATATGAAATAATTACCATGAAATTCAATGAACCTTATCTACTAAATTTATAATTTTAGCAGACAATCAGATGATGCTTATCTTGTAAATCTGGGATAATTATCACCTATTTACATGTTAATTGGATCACAAAGAAATGAAAACACGTTGTGCTCCAGAGCTCCCATAGTATTGTGTGTTGCTCATTCACCATTCCATTTTGTACATAAAAGTGCAAAAGGCAAGAACTTGCCCTGGATGGAGGTTTGTCCTTCAGGCTGAAGGTACATGCAAGGGGCACACATAAAGTACAGTAGCATGCCATTTTAAAGACTTGTATACGTCAGGCAGTATGTGTTCATTCTGGTAGAAAGCAAAGCAGACAGAAAAAGCATAATGAATGCTAATGGCTGAACTTCATAGACATACCAGTATGGAATCAAGCCCAGCTCTGAGAAATTATCCAGTGTTTAAGCCCTATATTGTGCATTGCGCCTCCAAATCATTTATTCTAGTTAAATGAGCTACATAATTCCTTCTTTTTATGTTGTTGTTTAAGTACACACTTAGGCTAAGAGCTCAGCAGCTGATATTCAGTCCCAGATGGAGAAATAAGACACTGCAAATTCTAAGTGGAGACCTTCATCTCAGTTATAGTAGTGTCAGACATGTCTTTGTCTGACATAGAACAGTGAATTTACTTTAGTCAGAGGAGAGTACAACAGCTTTCAGTCTATTATGGTGTTCTTATGGAACTACCACTCTTGAATCAATGATGCTGATTACCATGGCTACAGAATATTTTCATTACTCAGTGGATCACAAGACTTGATTGTCTGTTCATTCTGTTAGGTCAAGCAGTATGACTAGGAGGGGCCAATTCCTTTACAAACCAGCACCATGAATACATGCACCCAACCTGCCATGTGTGAACATGTTTTCTCGGCACACTTTGGGCCCACTAATGCCAATCAATCATTGCTTGAATTACTAAGGCCTATTTGAGTATTGTTGCTGACAATGTGCATCCCTTCATGGCCATAATTTACTCATCTTCTAACGGTTACTTCCAGCATGATAATGTACCATGTCACAAAAAAAGTAATCTCAAACTAGCTTCATAAACTTCACAATAAGTCCAATGTTTTTCAGTGGCATTCCCAGTCACCAACTCTGAATCCAAACGAACATCTCTGTGATGTGCTGAAATGGAAGATTCACAACATGAATGTGCAGCTGGCAAATCTGCAGAATCAAGCAACATGAACCAGAAACTCAAAGAATGTTTACAACATCTTGTGGAATCTGTCCACAAAAATATGGGAAGAACCCCTAGTATTGGTATAGTGGTCCTAATAATTTGGTTAGTGAGTGTGTGTATGTATATGCATATATGTATCCATCCATTTTCCAACCGCTGAATCTAAACTACAGGGTCCACGAGGGTCTGGTGGAGCCAATCCCAGCCAACACAGGGCACAAGGCAGGAACCAATCCTGGGCAGGTGCAACCCACCTGGGACACACACAAACTAGGCCAATTTAGAATCACCTAATCCACCTAACCTGCATGTCTTTGGACTGTGGGAACCAAGCGCCCAGAGGAAACCCACTAAACCACGGAAGAACATGCAAACTCCACGCAGGGAGAGACCCGGAGCGAACCCGGTCTCTAACTGCGAGTAGCAGCCTACCACTGTCCCACCCTGTATGTGTGTATATGTATATATACGAGGTATGGCAGAAAAGTAATGAGACTAGGCAACACTGCAAGCGATCTGACGCTGCACTGTTGTCCTTGATAGAATTCACATGTATCAGTACCCTCCCATAGCTCAGTGCGAGTTTCAACTCCTTCCGTTAACTACATTGATTTTTGTGACTGCTATTAGCGAAGTTGTGTTTTGGTTGTCGTCAGAAAATGGAATGGAATTTGGACAACGTTGTGCCATTAAATTTTGTGTTAGGCTTGGAGAATTGGCAAGTGTGCGTTTGAAAAGTTAAAACAGGCCTATGAGGAACATTCTTTATCCCGAGCTCAAGTTTTTTGCTGGTAAAAATCATTTTTGGAAGGCAGAAAACACGATGAAGATAAACACACGTTCAGGGGAGGCCTTCAACTTCGAAAACCAATGAAAACATCGAACTATGACCACTCTTGTGAGATCAGACCGCGTTAACATTAAGAATGTTGAGTGAACAATTAAATTTGAACAGATTTACGTTCATCAAATTTTGACTGAACATTTGCCCATGTGAAAAGTCTGTTCCAAAATGGTGCGAAAACCTCACAATTGAGCAGAAGGACATTCGAAAAACAAGTATCTTGATCTTCTTGACAGAATCGCTAATGAACAAGATTTCTTTAGTCGTGGGTCACAGGTGATGAATCACGGATTTTTGAATACGATCCTGAGACCAAGAGGCAAAGTCAAGAGTGGCACACTGCAAACTCTCCTTGACCAAAGAAAGCTCGAATGAGCAAATCGAAATTCAAATCAATGCTGATTTGTTTTTTGACAAAAGGGAATCGTCCACAAAGAATTTGTTCTTCCCGGACAAACTGTCAACCAAGTTTTTTATAAAGGGCGCCTTGAAAGGCTCAGAAAAAGGGTGATTCGCGTGAGACTAGACATTGCAGACAAATGGATGCTCCATCATGACAATGCCCCATGTCACACTGCCCTCTCCATAACAAATTTTTGACCTCAAAAGGCATTCCTGTGGTTCCCCAGCCCCTTATTTACCTGACCTCAGTCCGTGTGACTTTTTCCTTTTCCTAAACTGAAAAATGTCCTCAAAGGGGCGTCAGTTCGGACTTTAGAAAACATCCAAAAGAGTGTAACGGACATGCTGAAGACCATACCGGTTGAAGACTCAGCCTGCTACCAACAGTGGGGACAACGTCTCCATCGGTGTGTAGCTGCCAAGGAACTACTTTGAAGGGGGTAACATTGATGTTTGAAAAAATAAAACTTTGGTAAATAAAAATCAGTCTCATTACTTTCTGCCACACCTCCTATATATACACTGTGGCAGTAGGGCGCTAGTGCTCCCTTGAACCCTCAGGGATGACTCAAACACCAGGTAAAAGTCCAAGACTTTTTATTTTTTAGCACCAATGTGCACCAAGCACCTTCCACACTACTCATAAACAATAATCAAATAGCAAACTAATCACTCCTCCTCGCCCAGACACTTTGCTCCTCTCCTCCCAGCACAGCTCACCGTCTGGACTGAGTCTTCGTCCTTTATAGCCCCTGACCCAGAGGTGTTCCTGTCCCAGCAGTCCACAGTTCCTTACTCCTTCCGGGTCAGGGCCATCAATCCATTACTTTAACCCGGGAGCACGACATTCCTTCCCGTCACGTGACCGTGACGTACTCCCGGGTCATAAGGCATCACAGAGCTCATAAGCCCCCCCACAGCGACTCCTGGTGGTCCCCAAGGTATCCAACAGGGCTGCGTATAAATACTATAAAGTCCATAAGGCCCTGCTGGACCTCGGGGCACTATCCTGCTGTCGGGAGAGCTCCTCCTGGCGGCCTGGGGGTGAGGACCGGCATGAGAATCCGACAGTCCTCCACAACACACACTCTGATCTAGTAGACAATTCAACTCTGAAGAAGAGAAGGGCACTCTTGTTATCATCTCCTTTCCATCCACAGTTCATATGGATGCCAGCAGAAACATCATTGACCTCACCTTCCTCACTGGCCTCCACCTTCTGAAAAAAGTTATAAAGCCTAGCTAGCCACTGGAAGTGGGCATTCATTATTGGACCCATGTATGAGGAATATGGGAGTATGTCTCACATGTGACTTTCTTGTCCTAGAATTTTGTCTCTTGATTATGGAAAATGCCATTATTTTGCACCCATGTATGTATGTATGTGTGTACTGTATACAGTAAATATATATACCTCAGGATGGACAGGATAACTGTTTCCAGCTCCTGTCGTTGTCTCTCTCCACCGGCTGGTATCACGGCGTGGAGGCAGTTTGAGATGGCTCATTCCCGTCTATATCTAGGCCTAAGTTAAAACCAGGAGTGGTATGTGTCTCACCGGTTTTAATTTTAGACCAGTCCACCCCAGTATCACAGGATGTGGTGGATTTGGAAGGACCGCCACGGTTAATTTCTGTACCGATCCTCCGCAACTGATGACACAGGTGGTGGACCTGTACCAGTGGATTTCTCCGTGGATTATACCGTCTTAATATTTAACCACTGTTGTGGCAGTACAAAATGGAAGGCAACAATGGTAATGCTACTGCCAGAATCGAATAAGGCTTTGGTCTTGTACCCATTTCGATCACTACGCCTGTGTGTGGGACCACCAAGTGGTTAATCAGAGCACATCAACCCTCCACCTGCATTCCTCCTCGTTCCAAGTGGTTTGCACGCCCACAACTCGGGACGTCGCACAAGCTTCGGGTTGTTTGGACGGAGCTGGTTTTGGGACGACTCTGGCTGAGCTCGACTCAGGGATGGTTCTGCTCTCTCAGATTGTAAGGCCATCCTATGTGTCTCCAGGAGCTCTATGAGCTATTTCATGTTTGTAAACTCTATACCCCAGACCGGCTGGGTGAAACCGTGGGGCAGAGTTTTTAGAAGCAGGTAGCAGGCCATCTGCTCTATTACTTGGTGGGGCTTGTTGTCATATGGCCATAACCATTGCTCTTCCATTGCTTATTTGTGGGTCGGCCGCTCTGGGTCCAACCTCCAGTTTCTGACTTTATTCACCTGCCAGAATGAGGCACCCCTAGGTGGAAATCGGGGCTCTGTTTTCACAGGGAGGCAGGCACTCTCACCCAAGAGAGCATAATAAGGCCCTTATGCCTCCCCCTTCCAGAGCAGCCCAATTCTATGAGCCCCCCGCATACTCCCTGGCCTGCCTAGGTTGCCCAGCTAAGTGTGCCGGAAGCAGAGCCCGTGACCGGGTCTCTCCAAACCACGGGAAACCCTCCCAGCCTGAAAACTCAGCCTCGGTACACTCCCACCTGGGTACATTGCAGGTCCTGTCTCCTTCTCTTTCGGGACCATTCCATTATGCCGACTATGCCACTGTCACAAAGTTGACCACAAATCATAGCAAGGTTTGGGGCAGCCACCCGTATAATTGGTATCCTGGCTACAAAATTGTAAAAATGTTACACAACACTGATGTGCAGAAAAGAGAATAGGGAAAAGGTAGAAGATTTTAAAGGGGAAGACAGGAAGTGAGGTCAAAGGGGTCGGGCTCATAAAGGTCTTCAGCCATAGGCTCGAGCCCGGATGTGACATCACAGGGACTGGAGCCGGCAAGGTCTTCTTCCATAGGCTCGGACCCAGAAGTAACGTCAAGAGGGCCAGGTGGAATTTCCCGTGAATGGTCTACAGAAAAGGGAGAAAAAGAGTCAGTGTACTCTGCTATATCCCGGTCTGATTTGGAATTGCCTTTTAGCTGCCTCCCATGTGCATGTGTGTGACAATATATATATATATATATATATATATATATATATATATTTTAGTGTGTGTGTGTGTGTTTATATATATATATGTACTGTATATATATACAGTATATATATATATATAATATATAAAATGTGTGTATACACATGATTTGTAAAGATATAAAGACTGACGGATTACTATTTATAAATTGAGTCAGAGAAAATATATATATTTAAAGTCATTTAAATTCATGAAACCAGTGGCTTCTTATTTTTAGCACATTTATTGCACATTAAGCGAGAGCAGCAAGTCTAATTCACAAAATGCATTTGAACTTTAAAGAATAAGGCATTAATGCAATCCTTGAGTCTCTTTCTTTAAAAAATAAATACATTACAAAAGGCGATGAGCTTAGCAAGTGCTCCAAAACTTTCCATTTTATTGGTTTAATGAAACTTCGTGTCTATTTGAATTTATCGATCTGTCTGTTGTATATCTCCTATTGGCGGACACTTCAGAATGTATACGATGATCCAAACAGACAATCTTCAGGCTCTACCATTATTTAATGAAAAGCACCCTTCTATTGTATTCACTTCTAGGCCAGAATTTCAGAGATATTTCACTAAACCTAGGAGGACTATTGAACATGAGCAGCAAAAGCTCATTATGAGACTGATGAGATCAGTCCTAAAAAACAGTCTAAAGAAAGCAAATCTCTTTATCCTATAAAAAAGACAAAGGATGATTGTAGACTTGATTTAAACAGTCCCACAATCTTCTTTAAAGAGATACAGGTTTGTAGTTAAACATTAATATGGATAACAGCAGTGGTGAAGGATGACTTTTTTAGGAGGGAGCATATAGGAGTTGTCACTATGTTCAAAGAGCTGCAGTAAGAGTCTGTCCATTGAACAAATTTATTTTCCTTGCTACAAATACACTATACAGCAATGCTTGTCTATAAAATGTATTCACCCCTTTGGAAGTTTTTACATTTTATTATTATATAATATTTAATTACAGAAGATTTAATTTGCCATTGTTGACACTGATCGACAGGAGGAGGAGGAGGTTAGGAGCACACACTGATACAGCACGTTGTGCATCCACCACACAACAAACAAACTCAGGATCCAGAGTAGGGACCCAAGAGCAGCCATACAATGGGTGACATCTCAGCACCACACTAGTTAATATGGAATGGAACAGTGTGAGGTTTTATGGTGGCTGGAGTGCCAATTCTGGCACTAACCCCTAAGTTTTCCTGCAGGTTGGAGGCCTACATGCAAGGATGGGTGCAGAATAACGTCATATCAAGGACAGCTGATTGACAGAAGACTCTTTAATGTGAAATTCAAAACTAATCTCTCCCAAAATGATCCAAGTAATTACAAAAATAAATGACAAAATAATTGATTTCATGAGAATTTACTACCATCAAGTCAGCATTTAGTAGATGCCTGTGATAAGTGGTCCAGCCAGTGTTTGAGGGCAGTGTGGTCTTTGGCCCTGTGATGGGGCAAAGGATTGGTGCTCTAGGGGTGGATTGATAAACATATACCCACAGTATGGTCTGAATACACACCGAATGACTAAAAGGAAGAAGACATTTCTGACTAAGCTGTTCCAGTTCCCGTGTGACATTATGTAAACATATTGCTGTTGGTGTAAGGAGCCCCAGTAGCATTTCTTGACACACTTCTGATGAATAATTCATTGGCAGAACATCCTCAGTGTTGGTGTGTCAGAGAGAGGATGTGGAGCATTGTTTATAATGAGACTCAGTTTTGTTTTAATTATCTCTGTTACTACCTCCAGGGGGTCCAGAGTGTGTCCCATAACTGACCTTGCCCTTTTAATTAGCTCCTTGATTCGGTGGGTGATGCAACAGCAGCCATTATTGCGCATATGATCATCACACAGTAGCTGTAAGGTGATAAAGGTGTAAGAGAGTTAGCCAAATAGGAAGGAGATAATAAGAGAAGACAAGGTCGTGATGGGCGATTTAGACAGGAATTTGGGATATATCCTATTCTATTCAAAAGTTGCCCAGGGACCTTTAACGACCGAGAGAGAGTACCTCAGTTTTACACCTCATCCAAAGGAGCACTGGGCATTAGGATATATACAAAGACCACAGGGTAACACCCTGATGGTTCACCAACACCTCTTCCAACAGCAACCCTAGCTTTTCCTAGACAGTCTCCCATCCAAGTACTGGTGGGGCCTCAGCATGCTTAGCTTCAGGTTGATGGCCTGTTCTGAAGTGGAGGATGGTATCCAGTAATAACAGGTACAACTCTTCTTCCATCAGCATTCTCCCAGTGTAGTCATCTTCCCTGAACAATCATGTAAACAATACACTTCCACTACTATGATATCGTTAAGTATGATCAATTCACAAAACACTGTGGTTTATGCAAGCTTTACACAGTGAGTATAAACAAGTTTTTTTGGTACTGATGCTTGACTCAAAAGTTTGACTTAGCAACATCATCACCTCATGTTGTCAGTACAGTTTATACAAACATGAATCAGCTTTACACATTTACTGTCAAGGGATGATTTATGTCTTGCACTATCATATAATGGAAAAGTGAATTCAAGAAATGGATAGATAGAGGCCTGGGGACCCCCTGTGGCTGCAGGTTTTGTTCCAACCAGATTCCTAATCAGTGACAACACCTGATAACACTGATCTCATTTAATTAGCTTGTATTACTTTTCTTTTATTCTACATTCGGAAGACACAGCAGCATGATTTTTTCATTTATAAGAAACTAGCAAATACCCACGCTTCGCGCGGAGAAGTAGTGTGTTAAGAAGTTATGAAAAAAAAAAGGCATTTTGTCACTCTATGAGTGTTGCTGTCATATATATATATATATATATATATACACACACAGACACATATAAACATATATACATATACACATATAAACATATCTACATATACAAAATCTATATATATACATATACACATCTACATATATATACATATATATATACACATATACACATACATAAAACACATATATATATACACAGACACATATATACATTTATATACAGATCTACAATATACACACATATATATATCTATACTAATAAAAGGCAAAGCCCTCACTGACTGACTGACTGACTCACTGACTCATTACTAATTCTCCAAGTTCCGTGTGAGTAGAAGGCTGAAATTTGCAGGCTCATTCCTTACAGCTTACTTACAAAGCTCGAATGCCGTGGGGGCAGAGTTTTGTGTGACAGCATCACGCCTCCCACGTAATCACGTGAACTGACTGTCAACGCAGTCGTGAAAACCAGGAAGAGCTCCAAAAGCGCTGAAGAAAACATGCATTATATAATTGGAAGGCAGCAAACAATAAGAAGCGAGCGGTGACATATACTACCATATTCATGGTGCTGCTACTGAAACAAAGCACGGTGTAAACCTAAAGTTTAAATTTTTCGAAGTGCTTGGCATTTGTCATGCCCAGAATGCGGATACAAGTTTAATGAGGGCGGGATAAAAACGGGGTTTTGATCCTTTGTAACTAAGTTAAAATTCCCGGAAGGGCTGTGCTTATGCAAATTCGAGACTGTGTTTGGGGGGGATTGAAAAGGGGGGGGAAGTCACGCATCATCTCCCCCCTTTCACCTCATTCGCCTGACAGCCCCAGTAACAAACGCAGTGAAGAACAATTTTGGACACTCCACCAAAATCCCCAAAAAAAATCCACAAGTTAATACACTTGGTCTTACAGTTTCTCCACACTGAATCCTCCAGGAAATTTTTTTACAAAAGGTTACATTGAAATTGTTGTTATTTTTAAAAATGTTTTTTCTTAGCACAAGCCGTAAAAGGGCTTCAATGCATGTTCCCGCTTAAAAAATCACGTTTTAATCACATTTTGCAATAAAAAAGGGGGGAATTTTGCAACATTTTTTCTGGTACACATTAATTGATCAGTGCTTCCCATTCATTTTCCCCTTTTGCCCCCCTTGGTTTAAAAAGAAGTATGAAAAATAGGGGTTAACACAAAAAAAGATCCCAATTGAAGTTTATGAATAATGATTGCCATCAATATTGTTTTAAAAAGTACCGTGTAACCCCCTTCCTTTTATAATTTTTTCCCCAAACTACCCTGATTAAATGAATGGAAAAAAGTAAGGCGGGGGGTGCTTATTCCGGGCAGGCAGGCAGGCAGGCAAGCCAATACAAATTTTGGGAAAAAGTAGCTTTTTTTTTAGACCAGAAAATCTTTGTTGGGAAGGGAAGTTGTTTAGTTTTAAATTTCTATGGTAAAAAAAAAAGTTATGCAATGATGACTACATTTAACTATATAAACAAACTTGATATATAAAGTCACTGTCGTAATAAATAAAGTCAAAATTTTAATATAAAAAAAGGCCGGTATATAAAAAGTCAAACTTGTTTTGAATATATAAAGTCAAAACTTGAATATATACCCAAAAGTCTTTCCCCAAATTTAAAGTAAAAACCCTGATATAAAAAAGGGGGCGTTGGAATATTTGAATATATAAAGTGGGGGGGAATATATAAAGTCAAACTTAAATATAAAACAATACAATACAAAAGTTTATTTTGTATAGCCCAAAATCAAAAGGGTCCCCAATGGGTTTAAAGGCCCTCCCTTTTGACAGCCCCCCAGCCTTGACCTTTTGAGAAGAAAAGGGGGAAAAAACTCCCAAAAAACCTTGTGGGAAAAAATAAGAAACCTGGGGAAAGGCAGTTCAAAGGGCCCTTTCCAGGTAGGTTGGGGGGCAGTGGGTTTAAAAAAGTATAATAAATACAATAACAAACAGAACAATTCCTTAAGACAGCATAATAAAAATTTTAAATTACGGTTTAACAGTAGATGATATGACATAAGGGGTTTCGAATTTTTTTTAAGAGCCCTGGAGACCCACCATTAGTGACCCCATTTGGCCATGCCACGGCTGAAACATTCTCCAGAAAGGACCTCTTTTTCCCCCATGATTCTGGACCCTCCATCAGGGTGACTTTACCATAGGGGGGAAACAACTTGGAGGGGGGGCCCTGCCACATTTGGGTCCCGGGGAAAAGAAACAGAATAGGTGGGGGGTTGTATTCAAATATAATTATCATGTTACTTATGTTATGTGCTAATGATAACAAAAGGATCAGTTTTACAGTTAATCAGCATCTAGTCAGGATTTTAAAACTAAAGGTGAGTCTTCAGGGTTTTAAAAGGGGAGACCGGGGGGACCTTTTGGAAGCGGGGAAGCCATTCCACAGTTTGGGGGCCCTGTAATAAAAACCGACCCCCCACTGTTTTTTTTTAACCTTGAATCCTAAACAGCCCGGCATCTTGAGATCAACCCCAGGTTTGTAAGTCAAAAAATTCCCAGAAAGGGGCCCTTTGGGTTAATTTTTATATGTTAAAAGGGGGATTTTAAAATCTCCCCTAAATTTAACTGGGAGCCATTTAAAATTTAAAGAACGGGGGTTATGTGTTCATATTTTCTTTTTTTAATAATTCCGGCTTTTTGGATTAACGGGAGGCTGTATAGAAACAGTTTGAACAAGAAAACCGTTGCAGTAAATCCACTAGAGATAAATGCATGAATTAACTCACAATCCTGTTTTTTTAAAAAGCGTTTTAATTTTCCCTAATATTTTTAAGGTGGAAAAACGGGTTTTGGCGACTTTGTAATATCCTTTTAAATGACATGTAGAGTCAAAGATAACTCCTAATTGGGGCTGATTCAAAAATTTTGGGGTTTCCCAACTGGTTAAATAACAAAATATTGCGGATAAAGGCTTCCCCCCAACAATTAACATCTCTGTTTTATCTGTTTTAAAGACAAGTGTTTCATTATCCATTCCTTTAATTCACAACACAACAAATTAAAAGACAACATCGAAAAACTTCATTTGATTTAAATGAAAGGTTAAAATGTCATCTGTTTGGGAAAATTAACTTTTGTTTCCAAAATGAAAATCCCAGGGGAACATGTAAAGTGAAAACGAAAAGGCCCCAGACTGACCCGCGGACACCATATTCAACTTCTTTTAAAAGATGGAATGTCAGCATATTTTGTACATTTTGGGAATTTTGGGAAAAAAAGAACTGAACCCGCGAGAAGGGCCTGTAAGTCCAACATTTTTTTACCTGGGTAAAATAGAATGGTAAAGGGTGTCAAACCCCATTTAAGTCCAACAACATAATTACGGGGAATTTCCCATCAGGGATATCAAACTTTTAAACCCGTGTTGGGCCCGTTTCTGTACTATGACCAGTCGAACCCGACTAAATTTTCCCAAAAAATTGTAATGCAAGGTGACTGAAGCTGATCCTACTTTTTTTCTAGTTTTTTAGGAAAAAAATTTGAAATAGGCCTATAGTTATTTGATGTGGGGGTCTAGGTCTGATTTTTTAAGAAAAGGGTTTAAGACGACACTTTTTGTGCATCAGGGCTTGCCATGCAAAATGAACTATTGATAATGTTTTGAATTGGTGCTGAAAACCATTACTTTTTTTCTTTTTTTGGGGACTGGATCTAGGGGAAAAGAGTGGGCTTCATTTTAAATTAAAAATTAACTTCCCGCTCAGTTACAGGATTAAAAATTTTTAAAGTGTGAATACAATGTGAGGAGGGGCTGCAAGCTAGTATTTGGGTTTTTACTGTGATGTGAGATCGGGTCTTATATTTTTTAATTTTTTTCATTAAGAAGTTATAAAGTCTGTATGCTAATATCTGTTGTATTTTTACTGTTGATCTGTTCCCATTTGTTAATTTAGCCACTGCTCTAAAAAAAAATACCCCAGGATTTTTATTATTGCTATCTATTAATGTAGAATAGTATTCTGGCAGCTTTAAAAGGGCCTTTTTATATTTATTAACACCCTGTCCATGCAATTTTAAAGACATGTAGCTTTTTTGTTCTCCATCTGCCCCAGGGCCCCCTCAATTTTAAAAGTCGGGTTTTTATTAAACCAGGGAGGTTTCTATGGTTTTATTCTTTTTTTTTTTAGGGGGGCCACTGGTCAGAGATCTCAAGGTCACATTATAATGTGAATTTGCTGATCTAAATTGTTTTCCCGTTTTCATTTGATGTTAACTGATCAAAGGTTTTCCCAAACCTACTTACTCAAGGTATCTAAAATTTTTTAAGCAGAAACAACTAGATGTCGACTGTCTTTTTTTTAATCTAAAAGGGGGCCGGCAGGGGGAACTAAATAAACGAATTAAAAATGATAAATAACCTTTTAAAGGAGTTTTTTAATTTTTTAATTTCAACTTTAAGAAAAAATTAAATTTTGGGTTTTGATTAGAGGGACCTTTTAAATCTGAAAAATCCTACTAATTTAACAAATAAGTAAAAATTTTAAAAGTGGTTTTACATCAATTTTCATTAAAACCCCCCCCAGAACTTTTGATCATAAATTTTTAAAAACAGCAGAAGGTTGCTAAATTATCATAAAATGAATATCCTTTTCGTGACAACTATAATTGTGTTGGAATTGTTTTCATATTTAAAATAATTTAAAGGATGAAAAATTGCCTAAATTTTTTGGGTGATTTTATTTTGTTACAATAAAATTCCCAAAGGGCCCCCCCCCCAGAATTTAATTATGAAAAGGAAACAGTATCCATTGGGGCGCCCAGCTAGGAACAGTCCATTTACTCGTGGTTTTGGGGAAAACAGATAGATTTTTCTTAATATTATATCATTTACCAAAAAACTTTTAAAGAGCAATGTTCAATAAAAGCATTTAAAACTGCATGGTTCTTTTTGAACTGCTGATATATTTTTTTTTTTAATTTAATTAAATTTCATTAAGATGCCCTGTGGAGGTCTAGTTTTATCCCGGTCTAATTATTTAAATTTTTTTTTACAAAAATTTTTGGTTTGTTTAAGACTAAATTTTCTGGATGCCCCCCAACAGGGATTATGGGGAACAGCTTCAGGGAAAAAAAAGGGGGTAAACAGCCGGATTTAAGATCCCTGATCGGGCCGATGGTTCCCAATCAGTCAACCAGGCAGTTTTTGCCATATTTTGGGATTACATAAGATCCCCCCCAGTTGATGAAGACCCTCTCTTCTGAAAAATCCCGGCCTTTCCCCAAAAAACTCCCAATTGTTCACAAATGCTATGCTTTTTTCCCCCAGGTTTCGCCGCAGTGAAAGGAATGCATTTCTTAAATCACATCCCCTCTATACAATCTTGGGAAGGGGAAATACAATTTAAAATTTCCAAATTTTTTTTTGCTTTGGTAAGAGATGAAGTTCCCTTAATACCCAGATTGCTGTAAATAAATATATTAGTGCCGACATGGCAATAAGGAGATTTTTCGCCGGCAAAGGTCCAATGCGGGCCTTTAGCCAGAAATCTTGGCCCCCCCAAGGGACAAATAACTGGTTTAAATAGTTTGGGAAATTTAAATTCCGCACTATGGAATCGCAATTTTGAGACTTTATTATTTCCCCGCCCAGGGCGGGAGCTGAGAACCTGTTCTGGGTCCCTTTGGGGACCCGGGGGTGGGACAAATTTTGGGGCTTAGACCCCTCCGTTACCCACTGCCCCGTGGCTGAATTGGGCTGCTGATTTCGGGCCCCGACTGACTACAGTGGGGCCTGGGGGACTGGGAAACAGATGTAGCCCTTTTTAAAAAAATTTGATCCAATTTTTGGTTTTCCTAATTATCAGATTCCCCCCGGTCCTCCACCCGCGTTTTTCCCCACCAACTTTCTAAACATTTTGGGAGGTGAAATATCTGATGTCGGCCCGGAAACCTGAGCTGTACATACGCAGGACACAAATATGTGCCCCCGATGGGGGAAGGGATAGAACTTTCATTAAATGTTGAAGTTATTTTGCCGTTTTTGGTGTTTTGGCTTGTTAGCTAAACCGTCGTTTTAAATTTCCCCCACCAAAAATGAAACCCCAACTCACCGCCCGGGTTTTTTCACTTCAGCTGCCGGCCTTTTTCTCAGGTGAACTTGCTCGTGTGCTTTGGGTGTGCCTTGGGGGGCCGCCGCCCCGCTTTCCTTCCTGATCCGCTCCCCGCTTTTGTTGGTAAAAGTCAGGGCAATAATAAAATCGCGCTGGGAAAACAGGTTAAAAAGCGCTGCAAATATGTCAAAACTTTAATATATAAAGTCAGCGCTGGAATATCCATCCATTTCCCAACATGTTGAATCCGACCACAAGTCACGGGGTCTGTTGGAGACAATCCCAGCAACACTGGGCGCAAGGCAGGAACCAATCCTAGGGCAGAGACATGCATATTTCAAAACATTAACCGAACACTGTTTTTAATTTATTTTTCTGAATACGTTTTTGTTAACTTAGTTCAGTTCAGAGTCGTTTCAATCAATAGATTTTGACTTTCACTTTATATATTCAGGAGTGAGTTTATATACTCCGATGTTGACTTTATATAATCAGGAATGACTTTATAAATTCGACGCTGACTTTATATATTCAACTTTTGACTTTATATATTCGGGAATTACTTTATATATTCAACTTTTGACTTTATATTTCTGATGCCGACTTTATATATTCACAAAATCAATTTATTTGCCTGTTTGGCATCCCATAGTATATAGTATAGCCAGCAACACTCATGACAATGACAAAACAATTACATTGTCAATCATGTTACGATTATTAAAATGTTTCCTTTTCTTTTTACTTCTCTGCGCAAGCACGGGTATTTTGCAATATATATACACTCATATCAAAGAAAATACAATTACATTAACAATTATAGTTATTGTACTTTTAAAAATTTTCTTTTCATAACTTTTAAACACTATTCTCCGCTCAGGTGGTATTCTGCTAGTATATATATATATATATATATATATATATATATATATATATATATATATATATATATATATAGATATAGATATATAGATATATAGATAGATATAGATAGTATATATATATACATATCTGATATATATATATAAAATACATACATACATACTTACATATATATCTCATATATATACTGTATATAGCAAAATACCCAGCGCAGTAAACGAAGAACTGCTTTTAAATTTTTATTAAGAAGAAAAGAAAACCTTTTTAAACTGAGGGAAAATATACCAATAACTATCTGGATCTCTTTGTATACCACATTGTCAGTTCAGCAGTCCGGTTGTAATATGACCAAGCTGTGCACTGAGATTACTTTTGAGAATACAACATATAGTTTTGTCCAGGAGGAAAGCAATGTTGCCTAAAATCAATGGCAGCCTTTTTGTAGGGTTGTCCCTGAGACTTATTAATTGTCATTCATGAGCAGAGCCTTACTGAAATTTGAGGCATTTCAATTGAAATGGGAAATCAGAGGTATAACGGTGGTGCAGGAATACATTCAGAGTGTGGCACTCTGCTGTTTTTTTGTGTAGCTGCCTTCACACAGCTTCTCCACTGCTTTATAAACAAACACCATATAAGGCCATTGTTTCTCCTTGTCATGGTTCTGTACTGTTTCATTGTTCGCTTATTATGATTCTTATAGTTATTGTGTAGCTATTCGAGACTTATCTTTACTGTTCACGTATCATTCCTTTATTTAATCCGTGGCTTGTACATTATTTTTAGTTCGTTTATTACAATTATAGATATTTATTGATTCCCTTCTTTAGCTGACTGCCTGCTCATATAAGACACTCCGCTGGTTTTTTGTGAAACAGCCTTTACACAGCTTATTTTATAAACAAAAGACATATAAAGCCATCACCTTGTCAATTGTGTAATGCGTTTTTTGAACAGGTTTGATGCATGGAAGTGATCACTGCATACTGCTCAGTCAGTTCACTGAGCTGCTCTCTTGTGTGATGTTGCGATGTCCACGGCTTATTTAATGTTAGCTTAGACCCGGCATAAAGTTTCTGGCTGCACTCCCGCTTGTAATATGACCAAGCATGCAAGCTCACTCTTGAGAATGCAACGTATAGTTGTCCAGGAGAAAAGCAATCTTGCCTGAAATCAATGGCACCATTTTGTAGGGTCTGTCCCTGAGACTTATTACTTGTCATCCGAGCAGAGCCTTACAGGAAATTGGAAGCATCTGAATTAAAATGGGAGATCAGAGGGTATAAAGGGGATGCGGAATACATTGAGAAACTCTAGAGACAGTGTGTGTATTAACTTGTGATTTTTCTGTGAGTATTTGGTGGCAGTGTGACGGTTGCTTCTGCAAGATCGCTTACCTGTGGAGCTCAACTCGGAGCATATTCTTTTCCTACCTTGTCAATTGTGTAATGCGTTTTTTGAACAGGTTTGATGCATGGAAGTGATCACTCGTACTGCGTTTAGTCAGTTCACGTGAGCTGCTCTCTTGTGTGATATTCACGATGTCCACGGCTTTATTTAATGTTAGCTAAGACCCAACACTTAAAGGTTTCTGCACAGCAATTTTAACTCTGTTACAAAGTGATCCAAAGTCTGCTTATACCCTGTGTCTTCTCATTAAACTTGTATCTCGCGAATAAAGTATTCGTGGTTTCTTCAGCTCTTTGGGAGCTGTTCCTTCTTTCTCGACTGCGGTCACAGTCAGTTCACGTGATTTCGTGGGAGGCGTGATGATGTCAGCATGCAGCTCTGCCCCCCACGGCCATTGAGCTAACGTCCATTACAGTATATGGAGAAAAATAAGTTCCAGTTATGACCATTACGCATAGAATTTCGAAATAAAACCTGCCCAACTTTTGTAAGTAAGCTGTAAGGATGAGCCTGCCAAATTTCAGCCTTCTACCTAACGGGAAGTTGGAGAATTAGTGATGAGTGAGTGAGTCAGTGAGGGCTTTCCCTTTTTATTAGTATAGATTTAGAAATATTTCTGCTTTTGCTATAGATTTAAATGCTTAACCTCTTTTGTTGCTTTCATTATATTTTGCCTTTTCTCGGGTGCAGTTTTTCTGTTGCATCTTATTAATGACAATTAAAAATGCGCAGAGCAGACACACTGGCAAACAACACTGAATAATCAAAGGCTGCAGCTACTATAACATCAGACCCACTAATTAGTAAATAATGGATTAATTAAACAATCAGAGAACCTAGAAAAGTGGAATAAAAATCAAGATGAAAATATTGTTGAAAAGAAAAATACATTATCCCATATAACTGCTTGCCGCATTTTAATTTAATCTATGTATATATTATTTACCAAACTTGGTTTTCTAATTTCTATATTGTTCTCAAAACACAGAACTTGGGAAATATCAGTTCACTTAATTAGCCCAGGAGTCTAATTAAAAACAGAAGCTGGTTTGAACAAAAACCTGCAGCCATAGTGTAACCCAGGACCAAGGTTGGGAAACACTGGTTTAGACCACGAAGATACAGTAGGAAACTTGTTAAGGGCAGATTTTGCACAAGTGTTAAAAAGTTTTTCTTCACACAAAGAAACATAGACAATTGGAACAAATTACTACATAGTGTGGTAGAGAGTAGGACGTATGGGATCTTCAGAACCGATTTGATGTCATTTTGGACAATCTAGGCTTTGCAATATGGGCTGAGTGGTCTCTTCTCATCACAGCTGCCCTAAAGTTTTAATCAGCTCAGAAGACCATGCCACTTAACATGTAATGTCACCTTTTTCCAGCATTGACTACTTTCTTAGTTCAAACCTCCTCATTTCCACCCTCATTTCTTGTATTTAACTTTTCTTAACCTCAACAACATTTTCTTATAACCTAAAAGTCTTATAATTTCTTACAATCTAAAAGCATGGCATAAACATAGTTGTAAAGTAGGAGACATAAATGTTGTGTAAAAGGACAGGAGATAGATAGATAGATAGATAGATAGATAGATAGATAGATAGATAGATAGATAGATAGATAGATAGATAGATAGATAGATAACCCCAAGGGGAAATTCACATACTCCAGCAGCAGCATACTGATAAAAAAGAGTGATAACAATGAAGGAATGCCTTCATGGCTTCTCATATGCTGGAATAATGCTAAAGAGTCCAACTGTATAAAAAGAGCACTCTTTTTTTGAACATACATGAGAATTAGTATTAGTATCTCTCTAGTTCTTTTGCAAGTCTTTGCACCCCGTGCCACCTTATTGGTACCCTTGAATGGATTGATTCTAACAGGATGCCTGACACAGTCTTTTTAATAAGTTTTCAATCAATCACCATCCAATTAATTAATCAATAAAGTAATATTTATTTTATGTATACCTTTTGAAGTAAGGACTATTATAAAACTCTCGATAAGATAAAAAAAAAGAAAGCAATATAAATTAGATATCGTGATACCTAATGCCAGCAGAAAATGTATAATTCTTGTTATCTCCTTTAAAAAGCCAGTATGGAGAAAATAGTCAAAAATATTCAGCGGTAGTACTCTCAAAAGGGTCATGATGAAATTGGATAAATGATATTGAAACCACAGTCAAAAGCAGGAATGTGCATTACAACAGGTCAGTTTAAAATTGTATACTCCTATGGTGAGAACACCACTTGAGCATTCTTGTCAGCTTCTCCTTGCTATTTCTGAAAGGTATTGCAGGTTTAGTAAAATTCAGAAGAATGCAATCAGGCTCACACTGGACTAAGGGACGTGTCAAAACACAGAATACAAGATTCACATCTTCCTAGTCGGATACAATTTGATATAGAATCTTTAGGTGTAAAAATAAAGAAATGTGTAGTAGGTAATGGGGATAGAAGGATCAGAGGTCATGAGTTGAGGCTTAGAAGAGGCAAATTTAGAACAGAATGAGGTGAGACCTTTCACACGAGGCTGAGAGTTATAAATAAATTGAATAGTTAGCTAGGTGAGTTGTAGCTGTGCAAATGCCATACAAGCCTAAAGCTTCGTGCATGAAAAGCATATATTATTTAGACAGGTTTTTTGAGCCATGAAATTTTCTGACAAGTACATTGCCTGTGATTGC
>NW_024384707.1:0-15996 GCF_016835505.1 Polypterus senegalus
AATTAACGTTGAAATTTTTGATCCAGACCTTGAAATACAGTCTGAATTTTTCCACATTACCAATTAGAAAGTGACTGCATCATCATAGAGGTGCTTATTATTAAGCTCAGCAACAGAAATAATTAATTCCGTTATAAACACTCTAAAGATTAGTCATTTTGAATTCTGGCATCTTCAACTGTATAGCTTTGGCTTGTTCCTTTTGTGGACACAGCAAGCTGAACCTGCTCTATTCACATATTAAAGCCTTTAAATGTATACCTGTGCAACATCTGGACAGATCTGACCATCCTAATGCCACCTACATACCTGTTACTGAGAGCAGCTCTTTATTATCAATGCCAGATGTTCAACGTCAGAAGGAAAAAAATAAAGTATATCTAATCTGATCAAATCTAAATCTTAGAAGCTGGCCTGTAACAGAGTTGTAGAACTTAACGTATATCACTACCCACACTGATGGAACAAAGTCTCCAAGCAATAAATAACCTTCTCTGCACTTTCATAGGTAGTTCTTCTATTTACAAGACCAGTACAGCCTGTCATTGATGTGGATCCCCAAGAACTTGTATCAATGCACCAGCTCTTTATCCACTCTATGAATGTTGATTGGGTGTAGAGTCTCTTTGGCTCGTTGAAAGCCAATACCCAGATCTTTGGTTTTGCTGATGTTGAGTTGCAGACATCTCTCAAAGATCTCCACCTGACTCCGATACTCTGTCTCATCCCCCTTATCGGTACATCCCATTAGTCCCAATCACCTGGGAAATGACGTGACTTAGTGTTATATTTATAGTCTAAGGTGTAAAGAGTGAAGAGAAAATAAGACAGAACTGTTCATCGAGTATGCAAACTAGACATTCAGAGGTATATCCAGTCACTGAACTTTATATAATTATAATGTCTTATGTTAAATTAGTAGAAATCTATATCAGATATTGCCAAAATAGACTAATGTTCATACTATTTATGAAGTCATTGTAATTTGGCCTTAACGCTGTCTCACTTTTTTTTGTCTTTATGTTTGATTTATGCTTTTATTTTATTTTTTGTACATGAGCTTGTTTAAAAAATAATTTTTATTACTATAAATTTTTCCATTTTCTTGCTGACATCACTAGCGTTCCATTTTAGAATGGTTTCAATCTCACTATTACATTATTGTTTTGGCAGTGGCACTGCATGTGTCTGTTATAGAAATGATAACATTCACTCTGACACATAACTTATTATCATTTGGACAAGACTTCTACTTGCAATAAATGGGGACTGCAATGGGCTGTTGGTTTGCACCTCACTTTGCAAACCTATTTATGGCAAAATTGGAGGAAGATTTCATGTCAATGTGCATCTTAAAACTAATGTTGTATCTCCGTTACATGGATGACAGCTTCATAATATGGACTGCCAGTGAGAAGGACCTCCTCCATTTTCATAAAAGAATTTAATTCTTTTCACCCCAACATAAAACTGAAGCTGAATTGCTCAAAAACAGAAGTCAGGTTACTTGACACCACCATTCAAGTGAAAGACAACACCCTTGTATCTTCTGTTTTTCACAAACCAACACACAGATGGACCTACCTGAGAAGTGATAGCTTTTACCCCAAGCATATAAGGCTCCATTATTTTCAGCCAAGCAATACGACACAACCATATTTGCTCAGACCCGACAGACCAGGATAAACAACTGCAGGAGCTCAGACGAGATTTCATCAGACAAGGTTATACCCCAAAACAACAGATACTCAAATAAGAAGAGTTACTGCCATACCCAGAGACCTTCTGCAATATAAAAACAAAGACAAGAACCACATTCCCCTTGTTGTCACCTATAACCAACATCTTGAAGCACTTAGAAAAATTATAAAAACCTCAGCCAATGCTAAACAATGATGAAGCACTGAAAAATGTACTTCAGAACCTCCTGTCCTGGCATACAGACAACCGCCAAACCTGCAGCAACTAATTGACCGAAGCTCCCTAAGTGAACCAACAGAAAATGGCACAACTCCCTGCCTACATAAAAGATGTAAAACATGTGCTAACATTTATAATACCGACTGTATAGTTATACCACACTGCTGACTTGAACATCACATGAAGGGATCATTTTCCTGTAGAACATCTAATGTAGTCTACCTCATTCTCTGCATGAAATGTCCTGACAATGCACTCTATGTGGGAGAAACTGGACAAACACTCTGCCAGAGAATGAATTTACACAGATTTCACATTAAACGTAGCAACACAGATGTTCCTGTAGCAGCCCACTTCAACAGCCATGGACACTGTCACTGTGAGAGGGACTTTAAAGTCACTGTGCTTATGGGCAACTTGAGAACACAGCAAGAGAGAAAGGATGAGAAGTCAAACTGATGCTAAACTTTAACACATTGCAACATGGTTTGAATAGAGACAAGAATTTTATGGCCAGGTATGAGGACTGTTTGCATCTCTCAGACTGACACAGACATCCTGTCTACTGATCCACATTGTATTGAAAAAATCATCAGAAACTTCAACAGAATTTGTTGGACAGTTATCTTATCCAAAGATCTTGACCGTACAATGTTCTTCTCTCTTGTTAACTGAATCTTAGCCTGAAGGAGTCTATTAATCTTTACATTTATGATTTCTCATTTAAAGATTTACCAATGTTGTTTCTTGTCCTAGTGTGTATATAAACTCAGGGAACTTCAGTTTCTGTATTACATCTTGCCTGAAAAAGGGGCCTGAGTTGCCTCGAAAGCTTGCATATTGTAATCTTTCTATTTAACCAATAAAAGGTGTTATTTTGCTTGACCTCACGAGCAGGATTCAAAGAAATCATGCTGAGAATGAATATCCTTTTAAGTGGTGTCATTAATTCTCAGAACCAACAGCTCTAGTAACCTTTCAGGCTAAGGGAATATTTCTTTTAGTAACTTCATAAGATGAGAACAAGATTTTTTTTTCTTAGCGGTGTCAAATGTAACAGATTGTTGAGCTCCTTTTACAGTGCTTTTTTTGCATGTTTCCACTTTTTTATTTCCAATAATCTCCACTTCTTCCAGGCATTCTAAAATATTGCAAAGTTACTGAGTGGACGTAAGACATCAGGGAATGTGGTCTTGAAATACAAATGCAGACTGGTTTTGCGCCTCTACTGATTTACTGTAGTTAGGACCAGAAGGAGAAGAAAGGCTTCCTAAGGAGGAGACTTATCTCTCTATTATAAAAGAAATCCTGGAAAGCAAAAGCAAAGCGACGATACATGATCTTCTCGGAAGTTCTCGAAAGACATTTAAAAGACCTGCTAGACAAAGAGACTTGCCACAGTCGCGTCTCGCGGGGCTGTAAACATGAGACTTGGTGCCAAGAGACTGTGCCAGGGCCGTCTCGGGGGCGTGGAACATGAGATTCTTGCAAGACACACCCTACTTACAAAGGATATCATATAAGAGCACATCCATCAAAAAACAATCAGTCGTGTAAAAGCACGTAGTTCACAGAGATCCTGTGCTCTCAACACCTGAACATAACAAAATATGTCAGATTATCCGTTCAGAACGGCAGAAAAACTGCTAAAAATATTTTATTGACACTAATCTTTTAACGAAAATTGGACAATAGATGGAAATTTGGCGTCTACCTGCAGAATATATATAATGGGAGGTCTTTTCACAACTAAGATCAGGTAATAAACCCACTCAAGCTAATCAAGAAAACGAAGCAGAGAGACAGTTGGGTGTTTTTAGAGAAAGAAACATGCACAGAATAAGCAGACACATTCAACATAACTTTGTAAGGAATTAAATAGCACTGTGAGAGGAAGAAAGGTATACATTTTTCCGAATTTAAACTCTGTGTAGGAAAAAAAACTAAATGCATAAAGTAAATATATAAAATAATACAAAACAATTGTAGCTATAATTGTACACTATAACCTCAGAATGAAAATATTAATTGACTCATGATGAGTATATTTTCCATTTAGAGAAAAAGAGAGCCATTCATCTGCTTTTGAATTCAACATAAAAAGGATATGCACAAAATAAATAAATCCAATAATAAAATAAAAAATGTAGCCTTTCACTGTGTACTACACAACCTCATTATAAAATCAGTATATGTGTCATGAAACGTTTGTTTTATTAAGCCTCATCTTGAACGTAACTTCAGCTTCAGACATTCTCCTGTTCACTTCACTCTTGCATGTTCTGTTAGAGACCGGGGCCATGCAAGTTGTTTGGAGCCTCAGAAAGAGTTAGAGTGCCATACGTCTTCTATTAAAGTCAACATGGAAAGTGACTAAGAAGAACGGCAAGTCTTATTGTTTTGCTGTGGTTGGAAAAGACCAACACAAAAATAGACATGGAATCTGTAATACAGAGGCACTTCTGAACCACGCTGTGCTCCTCCTTGGAGGCTGAGACAGATTTACATGTGAATTGGTGTGTGAATACGGCTCTCCCTGCATAGGTGGGGGCACCAAAACTCAACCTCTGCTGTTTCCAGGAAAAGAGAGAAACTGTATTTTTTGACTAATTCACCTAATTTTAAAAGTCACATTTATTAACAGTGGACCAGTTTGAAAGTGTGTACTCTAAGATATCTCATAAAGGTTTTATCTAGTTTATATGATAAATTACCATTGAGACATTAATAGAAATAGAAGGCAAAATTGCCTCTAAACTCGTTGGCATCATAGACAATGCCACAGTTTCCAGTTTCATGCTACCCTTTGTTCTTCAGAAGCTGTTTTCCAAAATCCCGGCATTAAGAGTGTCTCGTAAATTAATCTGTGTAACAGATTCTAAATTAGCTCATTTCCAAGCAGTTAAGCACATGGTTATACCTAGATTTTAAACTAGATTACCCCTAGGGATGCTGGTATCAATAACTTGATTTATAATAAAATACATATAAAACCATTTCATGCTGTACATGTAAATACAATTTAAAGCATATCTACTAAACATTCACTTGCTTTAAAATGAGCCATTGTGATTAACAAAATAATACAAAGTACACAGTCAGATGATTTCTTACAAGTATACTTATAGAAACGTGGCTTTCAGACATTGATGCTGTTCCTTTTAGTTCAGGCTGTGCTGGATGAATTTATCTTCCTTTATTAATCTTGAAAGTTTGATTGAAGAGGAAGTAATTTAGCGTGATAAATTATTTGTGGGATTAAAAACATAAATCATTTTATAATATTTGAAGTGGTCACATTAGATTTTAGCATGAGAATCAAACACAATTGTAGTACTAATTTACAGACCTCCTAGGCCATATTGAATATCATGACTGATTTCAGCCACTTTTTATCCCACCTACGTATATGTTATGATCATGCAATTTTGATTCTAGTTTTATATTTTTGTTGATTTGGAAATAGACACCTTTAACAAATGTTACACACACCTATTGAACTCATTAGGCTTTTCCCAATTTTTTAAGGTCCTTAATTTGTTTGTCACTTTTGATAGAGGCCTAAGCAAAACAGTAATTTCATAATACCTTTTTTTTTACCATTTCAGGTTTTTTTTTTTTATTATTGTTTGGTGTTTAAAATTTAACTTCAATATAAATTGTTTGGATATTGACAGCTGTATTTTCACTTTTTCTTTATTTTACAGATTGATTGTCAACTATTCTGAACATGTCTCTTCACCCTACACCTGCAAAAAACCATTAATATGAAGTGTCCTTTTACTGATGTCACTTCCTCTCTTATCCTTTCCAGCATCACGGACTCCTTTGAGCTGAGAACTGGACGCACTCCCAAAAGAGAGTTAAGCATACATGACGAGGCAAAAAGAAACTGGGCTGAGTGTGCAGTGATGTGAACAACAGAGAACAATAGGCTTTGCTCTTCATGAATCTGTAAAAATTAAACAAATACTTATTAAGCAGTGCCAGAATATTTATGCAAATCAAAAAAACATTTGAAAGCATTAAAATTATTTTATGTGTATTGTTGTGATCTAGACACTAACATAAAAATAAATATTGCTTCTTTAACCCTAATAGTGTTTTAACCCTTAAGTGGTTAAGAGGTGGAGTGGCCGGGGTATAAAACAGATCAACACCTAGAAGTCTTTCAGTTATCCAAAGTAACAAAAATAAAAATGTGTCATGAAATCTCACAGTCGGGAAAAAAAGCAGAATCAGAAAATTAATTCACTCCAACACCTAAGGCATCTATAACTATGGTTAAAAACCAGAACTTCAACCTTTGAGGCATTTCTAGATTAAAGTAAAGATCTTACTTAAATGCAATAACCTCTGTGGAAGACGAATGTTCTCGTCGTTCCCTTGTACTAATTCATGTCTGAGAAGTAAGCTTTACAAAACCATGTAATAGCATGCTTTGTTTTAGCAAACAGAAAAATGTTTGTGCAAAGGACTCAAGGTCTGAGCATTCCACACATGAGTCTGCCTTATCACGTTTTCCCTTAGCTTACATCTGAACGCCATAACAAAAGGGGCCAAGAAATCAAGTTGCATAAGGGGCATTGAAGGGGCTCAAGGGTTGTGTATAATAAACGTGTTGACTGTTACATTTTATAATGATATTAAATTACGTATTCTAGGGGTATAAAACTGGACCCCACCCAACAGACGGGGTTCAGAAGAGTCCTGACGCGGTCATGTATATTTGATTGTCTGCTTTTCTGAAACTCTTCTCACCGTGACTCTGAAAATAAAGCTGCTTTATAACCGCACCTGCTGTCGGGTCTGAGATTTCGTCCACAGTTTTGGCCCAAGCGTGGGGCAGGAGGCGGCAGACGGCTCCTCGTGCAGGATCGTCCAGATGACCGTGGTGGAGCCGATTCCGGCCGGATCGGGTCCAGCTTCGTAAATGTAGGATTGGCCTGCCTTGGCGTTTCCTGCGTGGGGAGTCCCTGACCTCCTCCTAGCCGATCTGAGGCCGCGACTTGAGGGCATTTCCATGCAGGTGGATGGAGTCACGGTGAGTAGATCGGGGGATTCCTGTTAGTTTGACTGGTGTGCTGGAAGTAATATGAATATAGAAGGAAAAGGAATAAAAAGCATATGCAAAATAAAGAATAAGAAAGCATACTGTATGGAAAATACATAGGAGGGTTCTAAGGGCTCACGGAAAGTGACTTGGGACCCTACGGAAAACGGCACAGTGTGAATGTTAGCTAGTCACCCCTGTGGAAAGGATTAGAAAAGGCGAGTGGCACGCTCCTATAATAATTTGAGGAACGGGGTGAAAGGGCGTATTTAGAGAATGTGTGTCTAAATAAACGGGAGGTCGAGTTTTCATCTGCTGTCTGGTCATACTCTTGTTTCAACGGGTTGCTAAGGTGACGGAGACAATACCCTGGCAGATTGACGCATACAAACCGTCTGATGAAGGGATCGGGTAAAACCTCCATATCCTGGACTCCACGGGCGTATTGATGTAGGATTCTGCTGATGCAATAACGGACACGAAGTCACCTGAAGCTGTAATCCGGGAATAGGAGCGGACGGCGGGTGGAACGGGGTTTATCGAGGGCTGAGTCACTTTCTGCTGAGATCCTGCCACTCACTATGGGAAAAACAATCAGTAGCCAGTCAAACAGTCCCCAAGAGTCCTAAAACCTAACGTTAGAAGGATTATTTTCGGGGATCGCCAGGCTCCTAGTGCTGTCGGGATCGAAAGGCGGGTCCCTAGAAAGCTCATTGAAAAGAAGACAGGATTAAAAAAAGCATGTAGGAGGTGGAATAAGGACAGTGGAGGTAGATGGCCAGTGGAAGGAACTGGAGATATGAATATGAATTAGAAAAATACTGTGCAGAAATACACAGGGTTGTTGTAATGGAGGTCCTTATCGGATGGATATTAATGACAGATGGGAATTGGGTATTAAAGACCGTGACGTTGGAAGCGGCACAAAACGGAATGAGCTTTTAGTTGCTGAACTTAAGAATAGAAAGGAAAAGAACAGCTGCTTATAGCTTTACAGAAAGTGTAGGCTGATACGGGACCCCAGTCTGAAGGAAGGAGGAGAAGGAGTGATAAAAAAAAAACTTTTATATCCAGTGCTCTCTTCCCAACACTTTACCCACAACCCTTCCACGGCCACATTCAATCATTGCCCCAACGGCTCCTGTGGTTACCGATGCCCCAGTTACTGATGATTTCTTTGATGAACAATATCAATGCGACCCCTTCTAACTTACAGATCCTGATGATGAGACTGACGGCCACTTGTTAGGGGCTATGGGAGGCTCTTCTAACTTACACAAAAAGCCCTCCATTTCACAACGTGCTAGAACAAAACCCTCAGAGATAAGTCCCTGAAAACCTTACCCCGTTTAAGTCCCCTAAACCTTTAGCACCCACATTTTCATGCCCTTTAATTGAGGTTCCTAACCCCGACACGATCCCACACTGCCCCCAGGAAATGCTAACCCCACCACTGTAATGATACATCGTAACTGAGATATTCAAGAGCTGAAAGACGTAGTGTCCGAATTGCCTGATCTAAGGTAATCGGGGGTTGAAGTTTGTGGAACAGGTGCAGCAACTAGACAATATGTACAAACCCAGTGCAGCCGAGTGGACCCAAGTGCTACAGAAAGATGGGCACCATTTGGGCTACTGTCAATCATGGGCAGCATAATGGAGTACAGTGGCAGTGGAATGAGGCATTGCCTCGTGGACAAAATAATGAGGGTCCTTTCCTTGCCCAATGGGAACCGTGAAAACTGCAATAGCTGCAAAATATAAAAGGGCACCAACTGATACCTTATTTTCAGCTGCCAAACAAAAGAAAGATGAGACGGTAGATGAATGGGCACACCGCATTCAGGACTTGTTGACAAACCATTCTGGCTTAGACAGCCCAGACGACCGTAACAAGGCAGCAATTCCTCCTTTTCTGTCAGGACTCAGAAGTGATATTCAAAATAAAGTACGCGTCCTGTATTTGGATGGGAAAGTGCCACTTTTGATGAAGTTAAAAGACACGGAGCATGCTGAACGACAGACTAAACAAAAGAGTCAGACACTCAGACCAAGTTAATCGGCACAAATGAATTATTATGCAGGTGGAGCTGCCTCAGGCAGGGCGAGGGCGTGAAGGACGTGGGGGCGGGGAGAGGTCGTGGATTTTTACTCCCTAATCCGAATTCTTCGTCTGCTCAGCCGCCTCTCCCCTCAGATCAAGCACCTACACATCTTGCCTGTTACGATGGGACACTTCTGCAGCAATTGCCCACATCAGCTTCTTCCCCCCCACCTTCCTTACCTGAACCTGAGGATATTCCTTTCACAGGGACCCCCAGCCACTCTTTTCAGTTGCCTTTGCTCACTTGCCATGCGGACACAGATCCTTTATTGACTTTGCTGAATGGCACTGAAACTGCTTTTCTAGTCTGCCTCGAACGATGCACTGACTGTACTTACTACTTCTGGACAACCACATGTTTTGCTGGTGTCTAAACCTCTTCGGGTTTCAGCTTCATTTTAGTGGTTCCACTTTGATGCACCGTTTTTTTGTTAAATCAGCTCTGCCCTGTTAATCTGTTAGGAAGGGATGATGACTAAGCTCTCCCTCTCTATTTCTCTAACCGAACGAGGGTTTCACTGTTCTATTCCTAAATCCTGTGCCAAACCTCCCCCCACACTAAGCCCTCTTTTGCAGCCTGGACCCTGAACATCTCCTCACACACCATTCTCCTTAAAGCCCTACACTCTTATATTCTTTTCCCCACTTGCAAGTCCCCAACACCCTCCACTGCACTGCCCAGTACTTCCCTGCTGAAGTGGACACACCTTGGTTAGAATCTTTTCTCTCTTCAGGTAATAGCCCAGAGACCCTTCATATCCCTTGCATTTTTTTCTCATGCAAACACAGCTGCTGCTGTCAGTGCACTTCACATATTCCAAAGCGTTTTCTATTTGGAGGTTCGGTTCCCCATGTTTTCTTTAGCCAATTCTAGCACCGTTCACTGAGATGAAATTGGGGATTGGGTGGAACAATGTTTCGATAGGACGGACTGGCTGCATGTTGTTCCGGGTATTTTGATACCTCAGATCATTTGATAACTAAAGTTTGTGCTTCAAAATGATTTTTTAGTACATCGTGCATTGTGCCGTCCTTCCCTTTCTGCTTTTTCATTGCAAACCGCCTCTCCTCTTGGCTTTCCTCACTTTCCAATGCACTTTGGTCCCAGGGGAAAAATGATTATGGAAGGATAGCACACTGTGAGCCACTGGTGATTTACCCAAAAATCATCCTTCCGCCCGCATCGCTCCCAGTATCCTCTGTCTCCAGCAGCAGAGGCTGGCATCTCCGCATACATTCCGATCTCGTGAAACGTGGAGCAGTCATTCAAATTAAACACTCTCCAGTCAACTCCCCCGTTTTACCTGTTTAAAAGGCTGACGGTTCATGGCGTTTTTGTTCAAGATCTTCGACACGTTAATTCTGCAGTTTTTCCTAGGGCACCTATTGTTACTAATCCTTCCACTATTCTTTCTACGATACCCTCGTCCGCCTGTTATTTCTCTGTTATTGACTTTGCTAACGCTTATTGTTGTATTCCTTTGCACCCGACTCTCAATTCTGGTTTGCCTTTACTTTCCAAAACCGCCGTTGGACATGGACCGTTATGCCTCAGGGATATATTGTAGCCCTTGTGTATTGGATAAGCTCTTGCTCAAAATTTAAAAGGCTTTTAGAAAAGACAGTGTATTGATACAGTATGTGGAATGTTGTGTAGTACTACGAAGCAGATTGTGCACGGATACTCAGCAATTGTTATTATTTAGCAGAAAATGGCCACAAAGTTTCTAAAACAAAACTGCAGTTAATTCAAACAACTGTGAAATATTCAGGTCATGACATTTCTTGTGAAACAGAGCTCTCTCTCTCTAGCGACTATAAACACCATTCAAAATCTTCCTAGACCAAGACCTGTTACAAAGCAACAGGTTGTGTCTGTATTAGGCATTATAGGATACTGCCGGCAATGGATTTTAAACTTCAATGAAAGAGCACAGCTTTTGCAAACTTTAGCGTCACCCTGATCTCCCCTTTCTGGTCAGGTGGCATGGAATGATCAAGCTGGGAAGGCTCTATGTGACTTAAAAAAAAAAAAGTGCCCTACTGTTTTGCATGCGTTGGGACTGTTGACTATCTCGTCCATTCACTCTGTTTGTGGACGAAAAGGGGATATATGAATGCATTTTTACACAACTCCATGGAGAAAAAACAAAGGCTTAGCCTATTTTTTAAAAAAAATTGGATCCAGTGGCTGTGGGACATCCAACCTGTCTCAGAGCTGTAGCAGCCACAACAGAGGCCGTGCTAGCCAGTACAGATATAGTGCTCATGAGCCCCCTAGTGGTAAAAGTGCCTCACGCCGTACACTCCATTTTAGTACAGGCTAAAACCTCACATCTCACTACTGCTAGGGAATACACTATCAAAATATACTCTGTACATTGTCAAACGTTACCATAGAAAGGTGCTCCACCTTAAATCCAGCTACATTGCTTCCAACTGAAAATCAAGAGGAAACCCACAACTGTCATGATGAAATAACTAAGGTTATAAAACCTAGACCAGACCTACAGGAAACAACCAATTTCTTCAAGTTTAAGCGCAGGCAGCTGAGTTGATAGCTCTCACCGAGCTTGTCAGTTGTCAGAGGAAAAATTGTAACTATCTATACTGATTCTAGATATGCTTTTGGAGTCTGCCATGATCATGGGGCATTATGGAAACTCAGGGATTCAAGACCAGTACTGGCAAGCCCATTCAGCATCAAAAACTAAAAGAATCCCTCTTAGAGGCCATAACGAAACCATCAAAGCTAGCGATCATTAAATGTCAAGCTCACACAGGAAAACAGGATCCTGTCAGCAAAGGAAACAATTAGCTGATCATTTTGCTAAACGGGCTGCGTATAATAACACACCAATCTTTTTATTCCAACAGAGAAATGACCAGGACACTGATAATCAAATTATTTCTTTACAGAATGCAGCCACGGACACAGAGAAGAGAAAATGGTCCAAAGAAGGGTCCCTCTCTGATGGAGTCTGGACCCATAAGCAAACTAACAAACCTTTCCTCCCAAAGCTTCTTTCCCAGGTATGGAAAAAATCGCCCATGGCCTAGACCATGCTGGAAAAGACGCCATGGTTCAAGATGTTGAAAAATATTGGGAAGCTGTAGGTTTCTCTACATATGCAGAGCAGTTCTGCAGGTGCATTATGTCAAAAGTTTAATGTAGGAAAGGGCACCCAGGTAAGTCCCCATTACACCTAACCTAATGGGTCCATTCAGAACACCTTCAAATGGACTTCATTGAATTAACACCATCAAAGGGTACCGATACTGTTTAGTAATTGTTGATGTGTTCTCCCGATGGGTGGAAGCTTTCCCTTCCAAACATGCAGATGCCAAACCTGTGGCAAAAGCTTTGATAAAGGAAATCATTCCTAGATGGGGAATACCACAGAAATTACAAACTGATAATGGCACCCACTAAATTCCATTATAAATGAATTAACCACCTGGCTCCAGATAAATGTGCATCATTATTGCAAATACCACCCCCAGAGTGGAGGTATTGTGGAACGATGCAATGGTACCTTGCAGTCTAAATTGGCTAAAATCTGTGAGCAAACAAATTTAACTTGGCCTGATGCTTAAGGGGAAGAACACATTGGCAGTTAGGGCTGTCGCCATTCGAAATTCTGACCGGACGGCCCATGCCAGTCGGCATGGTCATAGGTAATGTTACACTGCATACTGTGGACAATGATCTTCTTTCCAGTCTTACAGGTCTCCGAGCTTCTCTGAAGGAAGTCCACGAGCAGGTGAATCAGGCCTGGAGAACTAGTCCTCCATCAAAGGACTCCCCGATTCCATTAGGAACCTGGATTCTGGCTAGAGATACTCGAAGGAAACATTGGCATCACCCTCGGTGGAGAGGACCGTTCCAAGTTCTGCTGTAGACACCACATGCTGTTAAAGTTGAGGGACTGCCTGCTTGGATTCACATCTCACATTGCAAAAGATGGCACCCTTGATTGTGGTCCTACTATGTCTTTCCATCCCCTTGTCGACTGCTCTGGTCACCTTGACTTTTCCTTTCGGAATCACCACATCAGTTCAGGTGGATTTCTGTTCTATTATTGACTGTGGGACTGATCGACAAATCCAGTGGAACTGGTCTGACAAATATGTGTGTGTAACTGTTACAAACTCTGGATTCGAAGTAACTGTGACATGTGGGACTGGGTTTTGGCTAATACTGGAACTGATGACTGGGGTTTATCAACCCTATAAGGCCCAAGTATGGTCTGAAATATCGTTTTCTATTATAAAAGGACATGCCCCTCATGAATGTGCCGAATACCATTGTAACCTTTGATCATTACTCTGAAGAACCCTTCTTTACATGATTCAGGAACCTATATTTTAGGGGCATGTGTATCTGGAATAGATCCTCTAGGGAGATTTCAAATTAAGGTTGAGAACCCTGTTACTAACACCTCCCATTTCCCCCACACACACACCTCTCTCTCCTACCCCTGGTCCAAACCGCCCCTGTCAAGGTCATGAATATTTCCACCTCTTCTTCCACTTTTCGATTGAAATTGGGTATGGGGATCAGAACCGTTGGCTGCAATGGGTATTATATTCGCTAGACAAGTGAATCAATCTGATTGCTATGCATGTGCTATAGCTAGGCCACATTTGGCCACTGTCCCTTTTCCTCTTTCTAACATATCTGATCCTACTGGCCTTCCTTGCCTACTTGCCCTTTTTATCTCTTCCTCTATTCCAATCGACTCTAATTACATTACACTTTCCTTCTTTTCCCCTACTCTTCCCATGACTCCCCGATATTCCAGCCTGATGAAGGTATTTATACCTGTTTTTAGAAACCTCACTTCCTCTCGTGGCACAAATGTTGGTAATATCCCATCCTCTTTTTGTTTCCAAACTTTTCCGATTATTTCAATTTTTCTGATTACTCAGAATACTGATATTTGGTGGATGTGCCATAGGTCTAAATTGCTTGACATCCTTCCACCTGACTGGACTGGCACTTCTGCTTTAATACAATTTGTTATGCCTTTCCGACTTTTCCCTTTAACTGCCTTCCATGTGTCGACCATGTTTGGCCGACATCGTCAACCCCATTCTGTGGACCCTTCCCAGTTTTCCCTACATGGCCCTGGGGTGTATTTTGATTCCATTCGAGTCCCTCGTGGAGTCCCTGATAAGTTCAAGGCAAGGGACCAAGTTGTTGCCGAATTTGAGTCTATTTTTCCTCAGGTTACTATAAACAAAAATGTAGATTGGATTAATTATCTCTATTACAATCAACAAAGATTCTTAAATTTTACTAAGAAGCTGTTGAAGGTATCCATGAGCAACTTGATAAAACATCCCTCATGACCTGGCAAAATCGATTGGCTTTAGATATGCTCTTGGCTGAGAAAGGAGGCGTTTGTGCTATGTTTGGTGATGCATGCTGTACCTATATCCCTAATAATACAGCTCCTGATGGATCAATCACCCGTGCTTTAGCTGATTTGACATGAACTAGCTACTAATTCTGGCATTTCTAATCCTTGGGACAAATGGTTTATGTCCACTTTTGGGTCCTGGGGCCAATGGCTTAAATCAGTTTTCATCTCTCTTACGGTTGCTTTAATTGTTCTCCTGCTTGTAGCTTGCTGTATTGTTCCCTTGATAAGATACATTGTATCCAAGTATTTTACTGCCTCTATGGCAAAGGCTTATTTTTACACAAAGAAAAATGCTTCAGATCAGCACAGCCACCCCACACTCCTCCGCCCACTCCACTCCATCCTCCTCTCCTACCCTTTCCTACTCAACTCTCCCTGATCAAATATTTTTGTTTGCTAAAAAAGGGGGGAATGTGGAAGACGAATGTTCTCTTCGTTCCCTTGTACTAATTCATGTCTGAGAAGTAAGCTTTACAAAACCATGTAATAGCATGCTTTGTTTTAGCAAACAGAAAAATGTTTGTGCAAAGGACTCAAGGTCTGAGCATTCCACACATGAGTCTGCCTTATCACGTTTTCCCTTAGCTTACATCTGAACGCCATAACAAAAGGGGCCAAGAAATCAAGTTGCATAAGGGACATTGAAGGGGCTCAAGGTTTGTGTATAATAAAGTGTTGACTGTTACATTTTATAATGATATTAAATTACGCATTCTAGGGGTATAAAACTGGACCCCACCCAACAGACGGGGTTCAGAAGAGCCCTGACGCTGTCATGTATATTTGATTGTCTGCTTTTCTGAAACTCTTCTCACCGTGACTCTGAAAATAAAGCTGCTTTATAACCGCACCTGCTGTCGGGTCTGAGATTTCGTCCACACCTCCTTTCAGGTTCTCTGACAGAACTGACAAGATAGTTGACTCTTCCTAAAAACAGCTTGCTGAATCTCACAGATACTATTGAGCTAACAGAAGTACTGCAGACCTACGACTAAAATAAGACCCTTGACTTTTATGTTCTGGTCCAGCTGATTTCTCAGAAGAACAGAAATGAGAAACACAACTCCTGGGTTTATAATCCAGTTAGGTAAAAAAAAGTTAACAAACATGCTTTTTTTTATTTTAATGATTTTAATTATTAGAATATAACTAATAATCATATAGTCATAAAATTGATTAAACGAAACCTCAGCTGACAAACAACACTTGGAAGTTTTTCTTTCTCTGCAATAGCATTTGTATTTTGCAAAAGGTCAGGGATGTGGAGTCTGAATGGACCCTGTAGTAGCAGGTGCAGCTTTAAGTACCGTGATGAAAATTTTATTTTGTGGTGGACACCAATAATGAGGAAACACTCGTTAAAGAAAGAGCTTGACGATCACTGTAGCACTGACTAAGTTGAAAACCTGTGTGAGCCAAATTTGATAAGGCCATGGAATATAACTTTTAGATGGCCTTGTAGATGTCCTTGAAACCCATTCAATTGTTCA
>NW_024384708.1:0-13291 GCF_016835505.1 Polypterus senegalus
GAGTTTATAAGGGCTTAAAATATATAAAATAACCAAACAAACATATGGTTTCTACTGGATTTTCACCTATCACGGGAGGTTCTGGACGCAACCGTAATCGAGGAGGGATTACTGTACTAGCAAATCCGCGCTCGAGGGTAGTACTGCTTTTAAATTTTATTAAGAAGAAAATTCAACCTTTTAAACTGAGGAAAATACACAAAATATTTGTTAATGATCTCTTTGTATACCACGTTGTCAGTTCGGCCCACCGGTTGTAATATGACCAAGCTGTGCGCTTAGCTTACTCTTGAGCATGCACGTATAGTTGGCCATGTGAAAAGCAATCTTGCCTCAAATCAATGCAAACTTTTGTAGGGTCTGTCCTGAATTGAAATGGGAGATCAGAAGGTATAGCGGGATGTGAGGAATACAAACTCTCTCCTGAGCCACTGCCAGTAAAAATAGTTGCCTCAATTAGGTTCTTTTTGCAGGTCTTCTAATTGTTTAATTAATATTTTAGCTAAAGTACAGTGACCAGATTTTTCTGGGGCAACCTGGGACACCAGGCAGGGGCTGGGGCAGAGTCCCAGAAGCCAGATAGACTTTAATAATGGAAATGCCTATTTTCATGTTTCCTGTATCTTATTCTACGAGTTTCTTCCATTTGAAACAATCATATTATTAAACCACAAACATATACCCATTTTCAAAGTAGGGTTCTATACCATTATATGCTATTTTATGTGAAATTACAGGCTAAATCTTGCCAAAACAGTTCGTTAAAATTTACTGAGAGAAACGCTTTCCTGAAGAGCAAATAAACTCATTAGTGTACATTATTAGGTCAGTTACACTTGCAGGATAAACGTGCTTCATTCACAATATTGCATCCCACGTACATGTGCTACTGCTAGTGCAGTCCTGACTTCAAAGAAGAAACAGCAAACCAAATTCGAAGAGGCAAGGGAAGAAGCAGTGTCACTCTGCACTCTAAACTAAGGAAAACAAAGTAAAATACAGCTGTAAATGTAAAGAACAGGCAAACATCCAGCTAAATGTTGTTGTGACTTGTGTCAAATATTCATTTATTATTAATATATACAGTAAATTAATATTATCAGATTCACGACTCTGACGAAATTTACAGAAGTACAGTTTGCAAACTTGAGACTATACAGTAAAGTGTGTACAGCAGTACTTACTTAAAGAATAAAGAGCTAAAATTAAAGTTTAAAAAAAATAAACTTTGTCAGCACTTTCAATTTTGTCCAACAAAATAAATTGGCAAGTTTAACTCTTAAGTTTAAGCTTTAACTTCAGTGAAAAGGCTCACCTCGAGCGCCGATTGACAAGTGAATGACTAAATCAGGCATCAGCTCTTATATCAGGCTCAGCAGGAATAATAAGATAATTCCTGGCTCATAGCGTAGCATAGCAAAAACGCGTGTCGTATCACAAGGCGGCCGATACCATCTGACGATCGTCCGCTTCCGCCTTCTCACCTTCTGTCGCGTTTCCATTGCAAACAATGGCCACCAGCAGGCGTCACACTCAGAAGAAGTTTGACTAACTGACGTCATGATGGGTAGAAAGTATGATTCGGAATCAGAAAGACTAATTGGGGTCTAGGCCTCTAGGGAAAAGTACACATTTTGTTGGAAAACGCCACAGGCCGGGACATTTCCTGATCTTTCGGGGACACCAGGACAGGTGATCCAAAGACAGAGACTCTCCTGGGTAAACCAGGACATCTGGTCACTGTAATACTTGCAGCCGTTGATTATTCAGTGTTATTTGCCAGCATGTCTGCTCTGCACATTTTAAATTGTCATTATTAAGATACAACAAAGGGGGAAAAACTGCACAGAGAAAGGGAAAAGTATAATGAAATCAACAAAAGAGAGTTTTCAGTGTTGTTTGCCAGCGTGTCTCGCTCTGTTCGTTTAAGCATTTAAATCTATATAAGGCAGGCTGCCAACTCGTGGGAGGCGTGGGGATGCAATATAGGCAGACAACCAACTAGGTGGGAGGCGGGGGCTGAGGACTAACCATGCCTCACCGCGACCGACTGCAGGCTATGGGCCTATATATGTATGTAAGTAGGATTCAGTTATGGCCATTACGCATGGAATTTTGAAATGAAACCTGTTTAACTTGGTAAGTAAGCTGTAAGGAATGAGCCTGCCAAATTTTAGCCTTCTACCTACACGGGAAGTTGGAGAATTAGTGATGAGTGAGTGAGTCAGTGAGGGCTTTGCCTTTTTATTAGTATAGATATACTATATATATTTTATGTATAATTTAAAGAAGAATGTTATTACATAAAGTTTTCTTCTATTAAAATATTGTAAATATGCAGATCATCTAGCCTCTAACAAGAAATAATAGAAAAATTGATAGTTAATGGAAAACATAGTAAACATAGTACAAATCAAAGCCTGTAAAAATACCAGGAAAGATAATAGAGAATAAGTATAATCAGTCAATGAGTTGAACTTTGTTTGGAAAGTTAGCTTTTTATATAGATCTGTGTTTAGCATCAGCATAATCTTCATAAAGATTAAAGATCATATTAGTTATTTCCATTGCTTTTCTAGTTTGCCATTTTTTTTTTTGTAGTGTTTTGCTCTTTTGGAGTCACCAGTTAACCTAACCCATATGGTTTTGGGAAGCTACTGAAAAACCTACACAAGAATGATGAGAATATGTAAACTCTGCAGTTTTGGAAACCAGTTTCCTGGAATGCCACCATCCTGTCCATTTGGGCATATCTGAAAAGTAAATTTTCAAGAAAGATGTATAAAGCCTAGGAATCTGCAGTTTGATATCCAATGAGAATACACAAGGTGCCCTTGAGATTTTTTTTTTGAATTCTGAAACTTGGAAAATAATCATCTCTCATTTATAGCCTCTGGGCAGGTTCATTATGTATACATATCCTGCTGATCCATATAAAACCTCTCTAGAATGCAAATATTTTTTTACCTAAAAACATACTTTTTGGAGTATTTCAGCTTTGTCATAGTTATGATCCACATTTTAAACCTTGGTCCCAGCATAACACTTTGCTTTTTACTTTTCATTTATTAATTCAGGTGTTAATTATGAAAAATTGCCTTTAATTAAATTGACTGATGAAACATTTAAATTACAGTTACTAATCATTACATGAATTACACCTAATATTTTTAAACCCATTGTCTTGCTGAAGTTGCAACACTAGAATTAGCTACCTATCCTCTCTTGTTGTAATAGATTTACCTTCCTCCTGATTACCACCAAAATAGTGTTGTATTCTCTGCTAGTATTCAATAGATAATTCATTGTTTAAGTAAGTCATGTTTAATTGAAAGCAGTTTCAGCTATTAAATTCTTGCCTACATCTTAAAGTTAGATTTTTTTCAAGTCAAATTTTCTTCACAAACATGGTATATTTGCATTTGCCATGCAAACTGTATTCTAGAGTTAAGACTTTTCTATAAATTTAAAAAAATAGTATCATACATATCATTTGTTAACGAAAAAACACCAATATAATGAGATTCAGCCATTTTACAAGAAGACCAGCTCGACAACACCTCAGCGTTTGTCTTCTTCCGCAATAATCTTCCAACCTCTGGGGCATGGCTTCCTGTTGAAAGGCAAAATCACAGTAAACATTTTATGCTACATGGATGGTTTTGTTTTACCAACTTATTAATGTGGGAATTTACAAGCCAATAGAATATGTATTCAACCAACCAATAAACCATTATCCAACCTGCTATATCCTAACTACAGGGTCACCAGGTTCTGCTGGAGCCAATCCCAGCCAACACAGGGCGCAAGGCAGGAAACAAACCCCAGGCTGGATGCCAGCCCACCACAGAGAGAATGTATCCTTACCTCAAAAAATAGAGCCAGGAATATGCAATAAAATTATCATTTCCAGATCTCTTTCGTTGTCACAAACATTAGTTGGACAGAAGGCATATTTTCTTCGTCAACACTTTTGCTGCCTTCATCAGCAAATTTTTATTTTCAGTGGGGCCCCACTGTGATGGAACAGAGCTCCATAGCAGCAAAAGTTAAAAAGAAAAGAAAAATAGCATGCTTAAGTACTGTGGGTGTGCACACAGTTGAGGAGCTATTTGTCGCAGGTTCACAGGTGATTGGAATACTGCACCCAAAGTTGAATATGATGGGTTATATCAGAATAAGAAAAAAAAGAAACCAAAGAAAGAAAGGGAAGAATCGGAGTGAGAGCCAGACACTGAAGAAGTGTCATTAGCCTCGAAAGGAAGTAAAGAGAATGGGACTCTCATTGAAGGATCATCCCCTGCTGAACAGTCAAGAGGAGCAGCGGCAATAGCAAACTTCGCCCGGTATCTGGCAGATGCCAAGGATGTATAGTGGAAGGAGGAGGTTCAGCTGTACCTACATCAAAGGGAGGCAGTCAGGAAGTGAGCCGGAAAGAAGGACTACAAGACCCAATGGGGTCAACTAGAGAGACAACAGAGAAAAACAATGGGTTTATAGGAAGAATAAAAGAAGGAAAAAGACCAATGTCTGCTGGGTTTATGGTTGGTTTTAATGGATTATTTAATGCTGGTTTTAACCCACGTGTGAGCACTGATTTCATAGATTTTTGACTCACTGCACCATGGCACTTTGGGTTTTTGAGCTCTTGATTGGGATTTTTAAATAAAAGCACTCTTCCACTTTGCACCTACACCTGACTGTATGTGACCTCATTGCACTGGCTTATCCAGATCATGTTATCAACGGTTCCAGGTTTAAAGATGATGTAGCAGCTGGGCGTCATACATATGTCCCAAATCCTCCATTGTGAAGCACCATTTTTTAATTCATAAAAAATGCTTAACTTAAAACATAATTTGATGTGGAAAATGCATATTTACCATTTTGTGAAGAAATAACTTCAAATACAGAACTTATTTTTTAAGTACATTTCTGTAATAAATCAGAAAAAAATTATATACAACTAAATTAAATTTGAGTAATTCAGATAAATCATTAGATGTCAACAATCAGACAACTGGAAATGTCAATTCATCCATTATCTAACCCCCTTAACCCAATTTAGAGATGCAGGGGGCAAGAGCATATTCTGACCATACTGGGCAAAAGGTAGGTTGAAACCCTGTATGGGGCACCATCTGATGAAATAGCCTGCTATTTTCAGTGGCCTTCCCAGAAAAAAGTTTCAGAAGAAAACATGGTAATAGGGTTTTCTCACGTTTTCAGTTTTCATCTTTAGGGGAGCAGAAGTTGGATTTAGCTATGTAGTTAAAATGATTTTAGTCGTAATAGTTAAAACAATAAATTGTTTCAGTAGATAATAAATTTCAGCTAAGCCCGTCTAGTGGAAAATAAATTGTGTTATTTAATTTATCCCACCTTGGCTCCTTACTCTGCCACCAGTTACGTGTCAGTTCATTGATTAGTTCAAAATTGTGTGACAAACCAAGTTGTCTTTTCAAAAATAACTAAAGTGGTGGAGCTGGTGGACGAAACACAAACTGTGTCAATACATTCCATAACCCTTGTATATATTTTTGATGAATTTGATGGACCCTCTCCAAATGCTGTTTTATTTAGGTTTGAAATTACCAGTAGACAATCCATGCTTAGAAGTCTCAGCTTTCCGTGTCTGTTATAATTTAAAAAAGACATCATAATGCTTTGTTTCTTTATGATGACATCAATATTTTCACAACTCAAAAAGCCTCGCTGACTCTTTCATTAAATTACAAATGTAAAACAAGTCAGTTTTAAGTGATGCAGTGTTACTAAGCTAAATGAAAACAGCTGCAGTAGTAGTCAGTCTGCATAAAATATTTATGTTGACGATATATGTTGCATTTACAGGTGATGTTTAAATTGCTTTATCAAAGCAATATTTATAGCTAATAAAAGTAGAAATCTGTTATTAAATATTTTTTATTACATTATAAATTGTCATCAGCACAATAATATCTAATTGTGTCCTTTTGACTATGGATTAAATTTTTTGTAGAACTGGCTTTGACACTGTATAAGTGTTAGATTTTGATTAAGGGCAAAACTTTTGGTGCCTCATCTAAAATTTAAATCTGAGGTCAACTAACTTTTTCTAAGAAAACATACAGTTCTAAAAGAGACTGTTTAATATTACATATTACAATCTTTTAAGATATCTAGAAATAACAGGAAACGGTTTGTCAAAAGAGTCGGGCAAAATATCTCAAATACTGCATAGGCTTATTACCAGCTACAACTTATTATGATGAAAGAAGGATCAAAAGATAATCAATTTAACAGTTTTTTAATGTTCCTACTCAAATGCTTAAAATATAATAAATATATCATACAAAACAAATTATTTTTATAAAATGTTTAGTTAATCAGACTGTCCTTACCTATTTTGGTTAAGATCAAATGACTTTTAGATGCCATTCAGTCAACAATCAGAAAGATTATGAAATTTATGAATCCCCTTGGGATTAATAAAGTATCTATCTATCGATTAAAACAAGTTTGCATATGTCCTCACAACTCCTGACAGAATACTGTACCAAAGCAGAAAGGATATTATAACTAGCACTAATAGAAAATAAGAAAAAAAATGGGTGTTTGACTTGTAATAGCACATTTATATTTTTATTACAACAGTGTCAAGCTATTGTATTTAAATATAATCTACACTATCAGGTCTTGGTGACGTACATATTTATTGCAATATACTGTATGCCGACATGAAGCAGTTGCTGTTCTATATTAGTGGATTCTACCCACAGAAAGATATTCCCCAAGGCAGCCTACAAAACAATTGGTGTCATTTAAACTTTTATTTACTTTTTAATTACCTTATTCTTAAGATATTTTCTATTTTGTGACATATTCTTTCATGTTATAGTACTTTTATTAACCCACTCCCCTTACAGCTTCTATCAGTTTCCTTCAGATTTCTTTAAGATTTGCACTTCCTGGATTAGGTGGGTTTGTGAATGTTATATTATCCTCTGCTTTATATAAAGTAATGTCAATCCCTACTGTGAAATGGCTTTTCACTTATGATTTATTAGATTTATTATGATGCAGTGAGTATCTGTATCAGAAGTGAGTAACAAGAGGCTAATGTTTTCAGCCTTGAGGAGTATTTTTAAATACTTTTGAAATACATGCATATGTTTTTTCTGATTCAAAAAAAAATTCTTTAAGTTTAAGGCTGTGTAAAGTGCCACTTCTTGAAAACAAATTTTACCATTTAAGATGTCTATTAAAATGTATTGTGCATTACAGTATATTTTGCAAAAATAAGTTAAATATTTCACATGAAAAGGAATATTGTGTCAAAAAGCTGTAGTGCTTTTAATGCCCTAATGTAATTCAGCTCATCAAGATAATTCAAATAGAAGCACACAAAGTAAATATTTGTACATGAATAATTCCATGCAAATTCAAGGCGGTTTCAGAATTTATGTTTGGGGATGAGCTAATAAGATATGGGTTTATATTGGATAATTATAGGTATGATTAGGGCTTTGTATGAATTTCAGATTAAACAAGACAGTAATTCATTCATGAGCATATCTGACATAGAAACAAATGAAATTTGCTATGCTTAATTCATCAGTTTAGACCATTCAGTCACTGCTTTTATGACTTTTATTACCTTAAACATTCTTACTAAAATCAATTGAACAATAAGAAAAGAAACTGTATTTGTCAAAAATAATTTGTTTCAAACATTCAAGTGCAGTGTTTGATTTTTCAGTTTGTTTTTCTTTTTTATTATTGTTTCTCATCCTAATGTAATAAGTGTTACTTCTGCATTCAGTTTTCCTCTCCTGCATGGGGCAATATAAATATCATTTAATGAAAGCTAGTATGAATACCAATGTCACTGGACTTGTATTATTTCCTTTTAATATTTTAATGTCACATTTTTTCTTCTACAGATCCCCCTGCAAAGTATTTTGGTATTTTAATACTTTCAGCATGTAACATTCATAGAAGTATATTTTTATGTACACGTGTAGAAAAATTTTCCAACCTACTTAATACAGGTTGACTGTCACAGGGTTCAAGGCAGGGAACAAATCTGGAGTTTAACAGTCCAGGGGCCTCGTCATATAAGGGTGCTTACGCGCAAAAATGTTGCACACTAAAATGGCGATGTATAAAACCTAAACTTGGCGAAAGCACATTTTTATGCCAGCTAAATGCTTAGTGTACATAAGTTCTCTCTTGGTTTTGCAAACTGGCTCCATCAGCGTCAAAGCAGTGCTTTGTTCCAGTGTGGTTTCCTTTCTTTTTAGATCCACATCCCTGCGCTAGCTTTATCAAATACACTGAAATTAAACCACATATTGTTTATTAGTTTAAGGCATCTAATTGTAATTAACCTGTAACAATATAATGGTCCAAGGAATGGCAAACTCTTCCAAATACCATAGCTGCTTTAGCATTGTTACTGTTACTGCACCTTCTCTCTTTTCTTTCAGCTGCTCCGTTAGGAGTTGCCACAGCAGATTATCTTTTTCTGTATTACTCTCACTGCACCACTCAGAGTATTTATATCAGTGTATCTGGTGTGGAATAACAGATCTACTGCAGCAAGCAGCGAATTATTGATAAACAGCATCTACACCGCCTGCCTCAGCCATGCTGACTATTTGAGCTGCTCTTATATGGCAAACGCTTCAGAGCCTTTCCCGTACTTCAGTCCAGAAGCTTCAGTTTGTATTAACAACATTATTTCAGACTACTTCAAACTGAAAGCATGCCTCCTGTCATCACTGCTATTTGTAATTGCCATTGAGTAACTGGCAGTTCTCTTTCCAAATGCTTCTGAGATAAAGGAGATTATCAGAGAAGGACTTGAACAGAAAATATCACTATTATGCAGATGATGGGGTACTATATATATCAGATACACAAAATACTGTGCCTGCAATACTGATAGCACTAGCAGAATTTAGAAGATTTCTGGACTCAAAATTAATTTGAATAAAAGTGTTCTCTTTCCAGTAACTCTCTAGCACATAATAATAGATTGGACACCTTCCTTTTATCTTGTAGATCAGGTTTAAATACCTAGGGGTAAAACATCACAAGTAAACATAAAGGTCTTTATCAACAATTTTATTCTGTCTACATGGGAAAACTTAAGCAAGACTTGCATAGATGGTCTACCCTCCATCTCACTTTAGCTGGAAGAATTACACTGTTAAGATGACGTCCCTTCTTAAGCTTCTTTTCTATTTCAAAGCATCCCATATACATTAACAAATCATTTTAAGAAGTTAGACTCAATCATAACCTCATTTATTTGGAATTCAAAACATCTACACATCTAAGGGTGACCCTACAAAGACCTAAGACAGAAGGTGGCATGGCTCTGCCTAACTTCACTTTTATTACTGGCGGCAGATATACAAGCTATAAAAACCTGGACATTGACACAAGTAGATGAACCCACACAGGCCTGGTCCAATAGAAATAAAATCTTGCAGTACTTCTTTATATTGCTTACTTTGTCCCCAGTAAATACAAGTTATTGTCAATATACCAATGTAGGAAGTACTTCAAGATAGAGAATCTTTTATCTGTGGCACCACTGCATGATAACCACCTTTTTCCACCCTCTCAAACATGCATAGTTTTTAATGTTTGGAAAACATATGGGATTAAATCACTTAGAGATTTGTACATGGATAACGTCCTTGCATCCTACGAACAATTGCGCTCCAAATTTATTTTTCCATCAACACAATTTCTCCACTATTTCCAAATAAGAAATTTTACTAAACAAAATCTGCCCAATTTTCCTCACCTCCCACCTACTTCTATTCGGTCTATCGGTCTTGAGGACTCATACAGTATTTATGTAATATTTAAAAACATTTTAAAGTCCCTTCCTTTCACAGATCCCAGAGTACAATGGGAAAAGTATCTCATACTCAACATTTCAGAAAGGAGTGGAAGGCAGCCATGCACAGAATTCACTTTAACTCCATATGCGCAAAGCATACAATTCTTCAACTTAAAACCTTTTATCGAGCATCTATCTCATTTAAAGTTGTCTAAAATGTTTCCAGGGCAAGTGTCAACCTGCAAACGTTGCAATCAAGCTCCAGCCTCATTGGCCTATATTTTAAATGCCTTTCAGACAGTCTTGTGTCACAGTCTCTCAATCCATTAACAACTGTGTTTGGTGTACTCAGATGGGCTTAAAGTGGAGAAGGACAAACAAACTATATTTGCCTTTATTTCACTATTGGCACATAAACTTAGACTTATCTTGCTCAACTGGAAAAATCCTAGCACTACCTGTTTTAAGTAACTTTAAGTTTAGGTAACTGATGTTATATACTATTTGAAATTATAAAAAATCAGATTCTCACTTAGAGGATTTGTTCAAAACTTTTTAAAAATATGGCAGGATATAATCAATAAGAATTTACATTGGGGAAAATTATACTCTCATTCTCTTTTTTCTACTCTTAAAGTTTTACTCTGGCTGTTGGCCTTGCTCTGTTTCTCATGGGTGGGGGCTGATTTGAATTTAGTTTTGTCAGTTACTTGCTTTTAATACATTCAATAAAATGTAACAAAAAATAAAAGAAAAAAAAGAAATAACATCCTAAGAGAAGATCTAGTAGTATACAGAACTTATCACTCCCACCCATACAATGTACAGAAATGATTAAGAAAGCAAATGGTTAGTTTAGTTACACAGCATAATGTGTCAAATACTAATCAGAGGAACTTAGCCTTAATTTATACAATGCACTAACGAGTTCTCATCAGGAATATTGTGTGAAATTCTGATCTCTGAATTTGTAAAAAGATTAAATGGCACATGGGAAAGTCCATATATTAGAAACTGGACTGATTCAAAGACATTTGGACTATAAGTTATGAGAACTGATAGAAAGAATTTAATCTTTCAAGTTTACGTAAACGGAGGATAAGTGAAGGCATGACAGAACTGTGTAAATGCATAAAAGAATAGGGATTAGTACAGTGGATTCCAGTTTTACTGTACATGGACATAGGAGTACAGATAAATGGTGGTTTTGGACACATATTTTACTCAAATTGTACAAACTATTTGTTCTCACAGAGAAGCAAAAGATATTTCAAATAAATTAACAAGCATGGGTTGTGTATAATAGTATTTTGATGACATGAACAGGGATTGATATGCTTTGCTGGGCTGAATTTCCTTTTCATATCAAAATTGTTCTTGTGTTCTTATATTTGCCCAATTATCTAATTATCAGCAAACTTTGGATGGGGTGACTATCAACCTGAAATGCACATGCTTAGGGATATGAGAGGAAAATAGGTGTAACCAAATCAAAGCCCAAACAGACATATATGGAACATTGCTACATGCTATCCCAATCTGGTCTATGTCATGGTACATTTTATTAAATAATCTTTTATTGCCTTCTTTGATACATATTTCTAATCATATTTCTATAATTGCGTTTTTTTTTTTTTTTACTTTTTCACATTTTGTTTATTTCAAGTTTAATTCAATGCAATTTATTGTTTATCCCATTATAGCGATTCTTATATGATAAAGGCCCAGTAGTTTTTTTGTAGTTTTAAAACATTGTACCTTTAAGCATCATACTTAAGTACTCAGAACAGGTCTTCCGCACACCAGTTCCTGAGATGTGTCCAACTCTGAAAAGTGATTCAAGTGTTTTATTTTGCAAAAGCTTAGCAAGAAATGGATAAATGTTAAAAGGGACACTACTTATTGTCTATAATTTAGTTTTCGCAATATGTGAAACAACTGATGAACTAATGCGATCTTTACTTTCTTTTTTTTCGGATACTTTCTAATTTTCCTGCTTTCATATTCTTTAACTTTCTCTGCATTTCTATCACACCAACTTTTTTTTGAGCCTTTCGAATTCCACTGCTTTTTTAATCTCTTACCTGCTCTGCATGTGTATGGCGCAATGTTTTTGAACATCTTATGAAATTCTACTTTGTCTTTTAATTCTAGCCGATTGGACATTTTTTTTTTTTCAATTCCACTTGTTCCAGGCTGATAATTACTTTCCTTATTTTCTGAATTTGCACTAGATTATTCTTTTTTTGCATTTTTTTCTTTCCAATGCTTTTGAGTATCTTTTCTTACGTGCTGCTCTTTCTTCTTCGCTTAGTCAGTGTGTATCTATAGCGTATTGTCCTTATATGCTTTATATGTGCTGAGAGCCCTGGATCTGTGTGTGTTCAAAGCCTTTACACGACTGAGTGTTTTGCTGCCCGTGGTCTTATTTGATATTGGTTGTAAGTAGGGTGTGTCTTGCAAGAATCTCATGTTCTATGTCCCTCTGAGACGGTCCTGGGTCAATCTCTTGGCACAAGTCTCATTTTAGTCCCACTTGAACGCTCCGTGCCAGTCTGTTTCAGATCTTGCAGGTCTTTTAAGTCTCTTCCGTGATCTTCACTGAAGATCACATCTATCTCCTAGTCTTTCTCTCCAGAATTTTTATAATAGAGATTGCTATTTAATTTATTGCAGTAATTGTTATGGATAGAACATCTATCTATGTATATGAAACCAGAAACTATAGTTTATTGCTATTTAATTATTGCAAGTAATTGATAGATAGATAGATAGATAGATAGATAGATAGATAGATAGATAGATAGATAGATAGATAGATAGATACATGTAGTTTCTCTCACATCTCCCAAAACATCAGTCAGTGAGAGCAAGTGGGGTGTGTGATTGTGTCCATTAGTATAGTTTGTGCTGGGTTGGTTCCTACTTTAATCCCAATATTGCCAGAATAGGCTCTTGAACAGAATTCTTCAACAGAAACATAGAACAAAGATGGAGATATTTCTTGACAAAGACAACTGAAGATACATGAAGAAGTTACCAAGCATTGTAGTTGATAATAGTAGTTAAACTTTAAATCTAACACCATTTCATATTTAGCAAATATTAGGTGATTAGGTATTTCTAGGCTATATTTAGCTGAAGGGCCTACACGTACCCAAATATTTCATACTGTATATTTATAAGATAGAAAGCCCTGGAATGAAAGTCAAGTAAACACTTTAGAGCAAGTCAGGGAGAACGCCTATCCATTCACAACACAGGCAACACAAGAGTCAACTCAGACTGACTGTAGTATTGCGATCTCATACGCTGACTGAGATATGAGCATTCATATCAAAAATGGCATGGATAGTTATTTTAAAACTTATTTCTGGGTTAGTTATAATGTTATATCTTGAGCCCAGATATTTATATCAAAATCATTTTAAATATTTCTATAAAATCTAG
>NW_024384709.1:0-40875 GCF_016835505.1 Polypterus senegalus
TGCAGGCTGTAGTTGGTCCCCGACTGCCTAAGATCTCAAAAGAAAACTAATTAGAGCTCAAATAAACTGAGATTAATGGATTAATGAGACCACTCCACTTATTGACTGCACATGGATAATATTGGGTGTCCCATCTTGGGCTGTTTCATGCATTACACCCACTATCACCAGGATAGGCTCCAGCTCAGCACTGTCCTATACTTGAAAAATCAGGTTCTAAGATGGATGAATAGATTTCTCCATCAAACCACATTTACAAACCCCCTAACTCCTGTTATTTAGCTTTAATTCTGTTAAACAATAAACTCAGCTCACCTCTTTTTCTTCTCTTTCTGTCTCCAGCTCAACCATTTCATGATTTTTATGTCCAGTCACCACACACATCATGCAGATACAGGTCTCATCAGTTTTGCAAAATATTTCCAGACTTTTCTGATGTTTCACACAGAGTTTCTCCTTCAGATTTCCATCAGGATCAGTCAGCTTGTGTCCCTTCCAGGCCGCTATCTCATAGTGAGGCTGCAGGTGAGTCTGACAGTAGGAGGCCATACAGGTTAAACAGGACTTCACCGCTCTGAACTTCTTCCCAGTACAGGCGTCACACTCCACATCTCCAGGGCCAGCAGAATTCTGAGAATGAGGTGGAGAAGGAGTGAGTCCCATCTTCTTTAATTTCTTGACAACTTCATTCAGCAGAGTGTTTCTGTTCAGAGCAGGCCTTGTGGTGAAGGTGTGTCTGCACTGAGGACAGTGGCACTCTTGGCTCTGATCCCAGCAGTCCGTGAGGCACTTCAGACAGAAATTGTGACCACAGGGGATTGAGACGGGGTCAGTCAGGGTGTCCAGACACACCGAGCAGGTGACCTCATCCTGTAATCCACACAGCTGGGCTTCAGCCATCGTCAGTCTGAGGAGAAACAGGCAGAGAGAATCAGTCAGACAAACAAGGAAGTGAAATGTGAAGAAACCAAAGTGAAAGTTTGTTTGAGCTCAGTGAGAAGGAGATTTAAAGAGAAACCTGAGAGCTCAAAGAGAGAACATCTGAGGAGACACTGAGGGTGAACAGTTAATGTGAGACAGGAGCCTAGAGAGTGAAGTCAGTATCCAGTCAGTATTTCTTATTTAATTATTACACTCTGCAGTCCATATTAGACAGACACACAACTCAGTGCACATTTACAAATTAAACAAAGTGAAAATAAAACACAACACCTAAATCATTCATGCAGCCATGCTGATCCTCTTTATTGGTCAAACTATCCATCCCATAGTAAGTTCTCATCTGTTGCTTATCAGAGTTGTGTGAATGGTGTGATGAGGAGAACTGACTGATTGATTTTAATCTGTCAAATAAAGAATTTTTGTTTTTTTCTTTGCCCGGGTCAGTAAAGCCCCCAGCTATTAGACTCAATCAAGATAACAGAAGCCCACTTGGTCTAAGAAACAGAATAATATGATTCATTGCTAAATACACGGATTGTAGAATTTTGAGAACTGCTTGTAAACTGACATAAAAGACAAGACAAGACAGACAGACAGACACCAAGCACAGGAGAGGTGCTGATTGTTCTCAGATTTTCTTGGCTGTAAAAGCTTTTCAGTTCAGAAGTTCAATTTGAATTCACTGCACAACAAAGTTTTTGCTTTTTGAACACTGCTGGGTGTTTCTTATAGATTTGTGGGTGCTGATCACAAATATCACATCAAAATTTACCCATCACGTACCGTTTCAGAGATGAATTTTTCTTATATTTGTATCCAAACATTTTCACTCCCGTAAGTGACTTATCAACAATGGTTTGTGCAGCCTGGGCATGTCCAGCCATGGAATCAGGCCGGGTTGGAAGCTGTTCTGTGGAAGTTGACACCCTGGGCAGGTCTGAATGAGCTTGATGCTGTCTCAGCATGCTATAAAGGTGGCCTGCATACACCGATCCTGCCCATTTGGTTAATACACAGTCATATGAAAAAGTTTGGGAACCTCTCTCAGCCTGCATAATACTGTAATTTACTCTACTTTTAACAAAAAGATAACAGTGGTATGTCTCTTGTTTCCTAGGAACATCTGAGTACTGTGGTGTTTTCCGAACAAAGATTTTTAGTGCCGCAGTATTTAGATGTGTGAAATTAAATCAAATGTGAAAAACTGGCTGTGCACAAATGTGGGTCCCCTTGTAATTGTGCTGATCTGAATGCCTGCCACTGCTCAATGCTGATTACCTATAACAGCAACTTGTTTGGATGAGCTCATTAAGCCTTCATAGACAGGAGTGTCCAATCATGAGTGGTAAAAGGTATTTAACGTGGTCAATTGGAAGTTGTGCTTCCCTTTGACTTTCCTCTGAAGAGTGACAGACAGCATGGGATCTTCAAAGCAACTCTCCAAAGATTGTTGAGTCTCATGGTTTAGGGGAAGGCTACAAAAAGCTATCTTAGAGGTTTAAACTGTCAGTTTCAACTGTAAGGAATGCAATCAGGAAATGGAAGGCCACAGGCACAGTTGGGTCCCTTGTTAAAGTCGAGGGTCTGATGAATTCAACCCAATATCAACAAATTCTTCAGGATAATGTTCAAGCATCAGTCACAAAGTTGAAGTTACACAGGGATTGGATATTCCAACAAGACAATGACCCAAAACACAGTTCAAAATCTACAAAGGCATTCATGCAGAGGGAGAAGTACAATGTTCTGGAATGGCCGTCACAGTCCCCTGACTTGAATATCATTGAAAATCTATGGGATGATTTGAAGCAGCCTGTCCATGCTTGGCAGCCATCAAATTTAACTGAACTGGAGTGATTTTGTATGGAAGAATGGTCAACAATACCTCCATCCAGAATCCAGACACTCATCAATGGCTGTAGGAGGACAGCGTCTGGATGTTGTTAGATTTGCAAAAGGAGGCTCAATTAAGTATGGATGTCATATCTCTGCTGGGGTGCCCACATTTATTCACCTGTCTAATTTTTATGATACATATTGCATATTGCATCTGTTTAACAAATAAACTTAATGTAACTGCTGAAATCCTACTGTTTCCATAAGGCATGTCGATATTAAAAGGAAGTTGCTATTTTGAAAGCTCAGCCAATGAGAAACAAAAATCCAAAGAATTAAGAGGGGTCCCCAAACTTTTCATATGACTGTAGATAGTGTGTATGTATAGTATCAGTTGTGGGATATGGCCGGCCATTCATCCCGTCCAATACCCCCAGGCCGCCAGATGGAGCTCTCCCTGCAACATGGAGATGCCATGAATTCCAGCAGGGCCTCATGGACATTGGAATTTTAATGCACAGCCCTGCTGGATACCATGGGGCCACCAGGGTCGCTGCAGGGAGGCCCAGGGACTGCTATTTGCCCTATAACCCGGATGAAGAAAAGGAGTTTTCACCTTACCCGGAAGTGTTAAGAATCACATGGACCGAGGGATCAGAAACACTTCCGGGTCAAGCACTTTAAAAGGACTGTGGGAAATCCCAGCAGTGAGCCGAGTTGGGAGGAAGGGTGACTGAGCTGCTGGGAGGTGTGGAGAATTATTGTGAATTATTGTATTGATTGTGATTATTGATTTATTATTAAGTATAGTGGAGGTGGAGGTGTTTGTGTACATTTATTATTATAATAAAATCATTATTTGGACTTTTATCTGGTGTCTGGCGTCTGATCTGAGGGTTCAAGAGGACGACAGCTCCCCCTATCTGTCACACAGTATAGTGAAGTATAATATTTGTAGCAATATAACAGTAAGGAAGCTTGATGCTATAGACTTTTGGTGTCAGGTGATATGTCTCGTCAATGTCATAACAGCCGCTATACATTGTGCTATATCTGTGGCGAATATACACTTGCGCCTCAGAGACGCTGGATGACTGCTCTTGTGAAGAAAGCTTATCATCTGTATTTACGGCTGCAAAACTGGTGATCAAGACAAGGAATGGGTGCCTCACATTTGCTGTGCAACATGTGCTGTCAGTCTGAGAGTCTGGCTCAGAGGTACTTGAAAGATGATGCCGTTTGCTGTTCTGATGATATGGCGAGAACAGAAAGACCATGTGACAGACTGTTAGTTCTGTTTGACTAATGTGTCTGGTTTCTCTGCCAAGTCAACTGAATATCCTAATCTGCCTTCAGCAATGAGACCAGTGCCACATGACGACAGTCTTTCAATTCCAAAACCACCAGAGGATTGGTCCTTAGATGAACCAGATGAAGAAACTGCAATGCTGTTTCTTGACAGTGACATTGACCCAGATTTTGAACCGTGCTCATTAGGCGATCAACATCTGATAACACAGTCCAAATTGAAAGATTTGGTCAGAAATTTGGGTCTGTCAAAAGCAAAAGCCGAGCTTGAGACTGCAGGAATGATGTTTGCTGTCACCAGGTATGAACATTTCTGTGTTTCAAGGCCGACATCATGATAAAACCAAATTTTTTGCACAAGTTGACAGTATCTGTTTCTGTTGTGACATTGAAGGATTGTTCTCGGTCTTGGGTTGACCTGGAAGAGTGGCATCTTTTCATTGATTCGTCAATGTTGATACCGAAAGCTGTTCTGCTGCACAATGGCAATGTTTATCCTTCAGTACCTGTTGGCTATGCAGCACACATGAAAAAAACATATGAGAATATGGAACTGTTGCTGAAACACTTCCAGTATAGCAGGCACAACTGGAATATCTGTGGAGATCATAAAGTCGTTGCTCTGTTACTAGGGCTGCAGCTCGGCTATACAAAGTACTGTTGTTCCATCTGTGAATGGGAAAGCCATGCCAAAGAGTCACACTAGTCTTGACAGAACTGGCCACTCCATAAAAAAAATGTTTCAGGACAGAAAAATGTGGCACATGAATCGCTTGTTGACCCGGCAAAGATATTTTTGCTTCCTCTTCACATAAAACTGGGACTCATGAAACATTTCATGAAAGCACTGAATAAGGAAGGCGAAGGTTTTTGTTATTTAAGACAGATGTTCCAAAGAATAACTGACGCCAAGATCAAAGAGGGTATTTTTGTTGGCCCCCAGAGTGACAAGCGGTGTGAAGATCTGCTAGTGGGGCCGGAAAAAATTGTGTGGAAAGCCTTCAGAGACATTGACAACAATTTTCTGTGCAATTACAGAGCCCCTAACTACATTCAGCTGGTAGACAACCTTCTCAAAACATACAAGATAATGAAGTGCAACATGTTACTCAAGATTCATTTCCTCCATTCACACTTGAACGTCTTCCCCGCAAATCTTGGTGCTGTCAGTGACAAACATGTTGAAAAGTTTCACCAGGACATTACTACGATGGAGAGACGATACCAGGGCAACTGGAATCTGTCAATGTTTGCTGACTACTGTTGGACACTGCAACGTGATGCAGCAGACATTGAATACAAAAACAAAATCAGGAGCAAAACACTTTTAATTCTGTTGAATTTAATAGCTTATGCGAAACATAAACGTGACTAAATACGTTATTGTCAGCGAACATATAAATATCTGTTTCTCAGAGTTCCTACGTGATGCAGTAAAACCAAAACTATATTTGTGCATACCCTGTAGTTATCTGTCAAAATCAGCAAAATCTTTTCAGGAAGCAAGACGTTTCAAAAAAATTGTTGTGCAGTGTATTATTTCCCAAACATTGACAGCCTGTGTAACTGATGCCCACCTCTTCTATTCTTAGATCTACTGCTTTACAGTTACACCTGTCTTCATTATTCCCACGAACACCATGGTGGAAGTTTAATACAACCAATCTGCAGAATTCTCAGTTTTGTGAATACTTTTGTCTAAATTAGAAGAGTTTATCTTAATACTGGAACTACCCAGGACCCAGCATTTCTATGGCTTTCCATCATGGGCTGCCTTTGTGATGCCACAATTGCTTTTGCTAGTAACTTAGCTTGCAATTTCACTCAACTGAGTTTGAATTTTGAAACTCACCTTTCTCATTTAGAGGGCTCTTGTCCTAATGTGGTGGATCAGAGGCATGAGACTCTCATGGACAATACTAGAGCAGAATTGATCTTTTTGTTGTTGCACCATATAAAGTTTATACTCCATTCCACCAGGGCCCGTTATTATATTTACTGTTCTAAACCAAGTATGTTTTTGGCCCTTGGACTGAAAGATTTAATTTTGACTATCAAAAGCAGGGTGGGAATTTTTACTACTAACATTCATGAACTAAACAAATATTTCTGTCAGTTTTGCTCTAATCTATATAAATGATTCCATTTCTCCCTTATCAATTCTTGACTCCTTCTTATCCCTGTCAGGTCTTGCTCAGGATGAAGCTCCTACCTTTGACTGGCTGGTAACTTTAGGGGAACTGTAGGAAGCTTTGGACAAAAGCCCCAAGTCCCCAAGACTGATGTTACTCAATTATGTTGACCTTTCTTGAAAGTCCTAAACAAATACAGTCAACCCTTGATATACGACCGGCCTGACATGCGAGCAACTTGATTTACAACCAAATTTTTGTTTTGATTTACGACCAACATTTTGCGTTACGACCGAATGCGGTCACGTATCCGCTTGTGCTATTGTAAACAAATAGCCGAAAGCGTTAGTAAGCGTCAGTCGGAGCCCAGATACATGTGTTTGTGGACGTAATTTCGGTCAGTGTAGTGATATATCTGTATATATAATTCACTAAGACCATGGCAAGCAAGACGCATAATTGCTAAGGAAGGAAGAGAAGGTAACGAAGGTAAAGAATGTGATTGTTAAGGGATGTTAGCTAGCAGGCAGGCGCGCATATGATGATGTCATCAGGCTGAGTCAGCACCGGAGCTTTTTGCTTTGGAGTGTATTATTACAGCAGTTCACAACACAACCAGCTTTGAACTGAGTGCTCGACTACTGTCATTATTAACTTGAGAAACAGCGATCACAATCAAATGAAGAAGGAAATTGTGGAAATATGAGAGTGGTGTTCATGGGACCGATCTCGCTAATATGTACAGCATGTCGAAATCCACCATCTTAACAATTTTACAAAGAAAAGATTTGCATATGGAGGCTCCTTCTAAACAATAACCACCTCCCGTTTCATTCTTCTCCTCCTCCTCTCTTGCTGCTGTCCAAAGATGTTAAATTAAATGGGGAGTACAGTGTGAAATTGTTGTTTCTGGTAGGCTAGGCACTTTTTATAACTTTTGGTTAGTACATTAGAAAAACTATTGGTGTTTTGATAAATTATGCACATTATACAACCCTTTTTTATTATGAAAAAGTTAAGTAAGTGTTGCAGTGGGAGGTTTGGAGCGCATTATGGGTATTTCCATTATTTCTTATGGGAAAATTGTCTTGACTTACAACCAGCCCTCAACAATTGAGTTCGTAAGTCAAGGGTCCACTGTAAACATAAATGTAAATGTAAATCTCCTGGTCCTGATGGGCTGCCCCCAGAATTTATTTCTGCTTTTTGAAAGCAGCTGTCTGCTCCGCTCTTATATTTATATGTTGAATTCTGCCAGTTCCTCTTCTTGGTTTAATCTATCTATTAATATGGCTATGATTTTTCTTCTGTCTACATTTCAAAACAGGCCCTCTTGTTAGATGTGCCCTAACTAGTAATGATTCCAGAAATGGAGACAGGTTGACAAATTATTGAGACCTCTTCTGAGATGGCATCTACAAACCCCTTTAAGCAACACAGCACTGTAATGTAGGTGGCAAGCATGTTTTTGGCATTTCCTTTAGTTCTCTCAATTGTTATTAAGATTAAAAGAATAAAATGTTCTTGTGTTCTCTTATGTAACAATTAAGTATGTTTAATGAAAATTAAATTGTAAAAAAATAAAGATGAATCAGGTTAGCACGGGGATGCTGAGTCTTAGCCTCTTCTCTGTGAGCACCACCTCAACAGGGTGGCTCCATCATCCAGTCTTATGGATTCTTATACCAGTGCTGTACCAAAGACACAAAGCTGTACCTGTCATTCCCTCCAGAGGTCCACACAATGACAGTCAGAATCTCAAGAAGTCTCAACCTGGATTAAGGAACACCATCTGCATCTCAACTTGGCAAAGATGGAGCTCCTTGTTAAACCCTCATCTTTGTCCAGCACAGTTTATAATCACTAATACCTGCCAAATCAGTATGGGGTCATGATTGACCAGTGACCACACTGCAAATGTCTCTCATTCTCGCACATTCATTCCCTTGGAAAGGGCTACCACCCCAAGGGTCCTAAAATTTTAAAAGGTTTTGGGTCCTTTGTTTGAATGCCAATTTTGGGGCTTTGGGAACTTAAACTTAGGAATTTTAACCCATGGCAGTTTATCGTTACAAACCCCCCAAATTTTTCCACTTTTTTAAACAGTCCCCCAAGATGTTTATTGTTAGGTGGGGTACATTTTGTAAAAAGGCTTTAGGAAAATAAAAAAAATTACCCCTGGGCCTACCCAAAAACCAAAATCCGCCCAATTGGGGGGGTTTATGAAAATTGGGTTTCCCGGGGCCCCCCGGGGAAAGAATACCTCCCGAAATTTTTTTTTTTTTTTTTTTTTTTTTTTTTTTTTTTTTTTTTTTTTTTTTTTTTTTTTTTTTTTTTTTTTTCCCCCCCCCCCCCCCCCCCCCCCCCCCCCCCCCCCCCCCCCCCCCCCCCCCCCCCCCCCCCCCCCCCCCCCCCCCCCCCCCCCCCCCCCCCCCCCAGCACAGTTTATAATCACTAATACCTGCCAAATCAGTATGGGGTCATGATTGACCAGTGACCACACTGCAAATGTCTCTCATTCTCGCACATTCATTCCATATACAGTCAGTCATTAGTCCTGTCACAGCTGGATTACTGTAACTGTTTATTGGGAGGGTAACCAGGATGTGCTACCAAGTAACTACTGATGATTAAAAATAACCACAACCACAATGGGCACCAGCGCTCCTCTTTTCAGGTCACTTTACTGGTAGGACACGCTCAATTCCAGCCCTTGACGCTGCAGCCGTGCAGTCAGTGGGTCAGCACCTGCTGTATAGATATGGAGGCACAAAGTCAAACCAACGGTACCCAAGGATTTTCCAGCGAGACACAGTGCCAAAGGAGTCCAGTCATTGTCTCAGGTCACTGGATAGCATAGTAGTTATATGCATGGGGTTTATGTCACAATGATTTATGACCCTTAAGCCCCGCCCCCTTTGGACTTTGAACCGGAAGTCCCGCCCTATGATTGATGACATTAAGCCCCGCCCCTATGACGCAATACCAGAAGTCCCTCCCAGCTGATGCAACACCAGAAGTCCGCCCCTGCTGACGTCACATCTCCCCCCACGTGACCTAGCCCCCCCCTCTGGCACCTGATTGGTTCAGGAAACTGTCAAGGGCCTTTTGATGGATGTCTGTCCCCTCGTTGAACCCGCCCTCTGGCACCTGATTGGCTCAGGAAACTGTCAAGGGCCTTTTGATGGATGTCTGCCCCCTGTTTGAACTCATCCCGGCACCTGATTGGTTCAGGAAAATGTCAAGGGAATTTGATGGATGTCTGACCCCGTTTGATCCCAAAGGTGCTTAATTAAACAAACTGTCAAGAGCAGCCTCCATGAACGGGCATGCCCTGACAAATCCAGGCCAGTCACAGACCTGTTGGTGTCCCCACTTCTCTCAAGACACACAAGCGTTTCAAGGGGCAGAGCTGCCTGCCTCTACGGTTTGGGTAAGAACTCCTGTATCTATCTATTATTTAAAATAATCTACGACTTTAAAGATCTAAACCTTAGTTTAGCACTTGTAAACCGTTTTTATTTTTATTTTATCTAAGTCAAGCCCCCAGACATTCTCTGCACTGACAAGCTGTCCCTTCACTCACTCTACACAGTTGATGCGTGAGAGCTGAGAGCTGAGACAGCCTCTGCGTGCACCCCGAGATGCGACTGGGTCGAAGCTCCAAGCGCCCATGCAGTCAAGTTCGAAAGACACATCCCAGTCCCCCACACGTCCCTGCCAGTTCTGAAAGGCCGGTATAAAAAGCGAAGCATTTTGTTCTATCTACGTTTTAAAGATGAACACGCAATTAAAACATCTCATCTTTGCTTCAAACTAAGTCAAGCTGCTTTTTTCCATCTCACAGACAGATTCTGCAGTAAAACAGCCTTAGCGGTGAGCTTCCCACCTCACAGAAATCAAGCAGCCCGGCTTTTTAACAGCCCCATGCTCTCTCAAAAAAAATGACAGGCCCTGTGTAGACAGAGAGAGTCGTACAGCCCCCCTGCACGGCCCTGCCATGCAAACTGTATGAGGACGGAGCTCTGCTGACAGAAACACCCCACCCCTGCTGTGTTCTGCGAGCGCATGCTTGTCAACCCCCCACCCTAACCCAGAACGGGAGCGCGCATCAAGCTCGCACATTCACGCAGCTGCTCAGTCCGGGAGAACAAGTTACGTGTGTAGCTTTTAAAGTTAAAGGATTTAAAATCACTCGCACAGTTAAATAATAGGCCACAGGGACCTTTTAAAGAACGTTTGAGACGCTAGCCTCGGTTGTATATTTTGTATATCTTTAAAAAAAGCCCTGTTCCATCCATTACCTGCCATTTTACATAATCTGCTGCCCCTAAGGAAACAGATCGCGAAAGCACGGCGAATAGTTTTCTAAAAGTTAAAATTGTATTCAGATAATCCCAGAGTGAACGGAGCACAAATATTTACCAGAAGCGGGATTCGAAACCACGCTGGCATTTGTCCCTTGAATCTTAAAGCCTTTAACCCCCAATAACCCCAGAAAAACCGCATCAAGCTGTTCCCTTTCACTCCCCCAAAAAAGTTGAGTATTAGTTTTAAAGTTGGGAAAAACCCCCCTTTTTGGGTTTAAAAAAAAGGGCCCCCGGGGGACCTTTTAAAGAAACCCCCTTTTAACGTCCTCCAGTTTTTTTTTGGGTTTTTTTAAAAAAAACCCTTTTTTTCCACCCATTTTAATGCCATTTTACCAAATCTTTTCCCCTTAAACAAGTAAAGGTTTTTACACGAAGGTTTTTTCGGGGAAACAGTTATATTCCCCAAAGAAATCCCGGGTTTTTAACAGAAAAAAAGGGCTTTAAAAAAAAGGGCCCTTGGGTTAACAGGGGATTTTGTCCACCTTGAACACCAAAACCCTTAAAAAGGGGACGGACCTGGGGGAAACAGAAAAAAACCCCCACCCCCGGGGGCGGTGTTTGGGGACCCGGTTGGGGGAAAAGGATGGGGGCGCAATTCAGAGCCCTAGCCAAAAAAATTCCCTTTATTTTTTGGTTTTTAAAGGTTTAAAAAAAGGAAGTTTTAGGGGGGATTTTTAAAGAAGGTTTTGGGGACCTTAGCCCTTTTAAATTTTTGATTTTTAAAAAAAAACCCCTGAAATCCATTCCTTTTTAAAAAATTGCTTTAAAAAGACCCAAAACCCCAAATTTTTTAAAAAAAAATTTGTTTTAATAACCCGGTAAAACACAAAAAAATTTAAGAAGCGGGTTTTAAAAATGGCATTTTTAAAAAACCCATCCCTTCAGCCCCTATAAAAATTTCCCCCAAAAGTTTTATTTTTTGGTTTACCGTTAAAAGGGGGGGTTAGACAAAACCAAAAAAAATTCCTTCCTTTGGAAAAATGCGTTTTGTAAAAAAAAGGAATGGGGGGACTTTTTCCCAAAACGCTTAATGAAAACACGTGGTTGGGGGGTCTTAAAAGGGGCCCAAACTAAAGTTAAAAGGAAAAAGGAGGGGTTTAAAAGACCTAAAAAAATTTTCCCCCCTTTTAAATTTTTAAATTTTAAAACCTTGAAAAAACAAAGGAATTTTAGGGAGAACATTTTAAAGGCTTTTTTTAAAAAGCTTTTTGGTTTTGTTTTCCCCAAATTGTTTTTTGGTTTAAACAAAAAGGGGGAAAAACTTCAAAAAAAGCTTTAAAAAAGGAGAAACCTTTAAGGGGTCAAAACCCTTTTTTCCCCCAAAAAATTTTCCGGTTTCCCCTGGGAAACATTAAAAATTGCCTTCAAGAAAAAACTGGGTAAAAAAGGGGGGGTATTAAATAAACCAAAAAAATTCCTTCCGGGAATGCCCCGGGAAAAAAAGGATGTTTTTAGCCACGCCCGGTGAAAGGGGTTTGGGCAAACAAAATGATTTCAAAACCTTTTGTTTTAAAAAAAATTTTAAAATTGAAAAATTTTTTTTCATTTTAAAAATTTTCCCTGAGGAAACCCAAAAAAGACTTCCAAAAAAAGGTTTTTTTTAATAAAAGGGGTTAAACCCAAACCATTTTTTAAAAAAGGGAATTTAACCCCTTTTTTTAAATTTTAAAGGGATTTTTTTTTGAACTTTTTTAAAATTAAAAGGAATTACTTTGGGAATTTAAAAAACCCTTTTTAAAATCCCCTTTATTTCTTATGCTTAAAAAACACTTTTGGGTTTGTCCTTTTTTTAAAATTTTTGGTTTTTTCCCTTGGGCCGTTTTTATGGGGATTTGGTAACCCCTTTTTTAAAAATGTTTTTTTGGTTAAAGGGTTAAATGTGGGTTTAAATTTAAATTGTCGTTTTGGGATTTTGGGCCGGTTGTGTAAAGGGGGATTAAAAGGTTTTCCCCAGGTTATTTTAAAAATTAACCTTTTGGTTGGATTCTTTTTTAGCTACGTAAAAAAATTTTTTATATGGAAAAACATCAAACCCCGGAATGGGAGTCTGCGGGTGATCACCCCGATGTTTGCATGTGTGGATGGATTGATTTAAAAAAACCGGCGTTTTTTAATAAACCCAGGAAAACCCTTTGGGAAAGCTTGGGGCTTTTTGGTTTTTTTTTTAGAAGCTAGTCCTTTCCCAAAGGTAAAGACGTTTCTAAAGGGGAATTTCCCCAGGGTTGACCTTTTTGCAGTATTTTTTTTGTCTGGGGCGTCTGAAATTCAAACAGTGTCCTCCCTCTGAGTATTGGGACGGTTTTAAAAAGCCGGGCCCCGGTTTTGCATTTTTTCTGCCCAATAAAAAAGGTTTCCCAAGCGACATGCAAAAAGGGACCGGGTGGAAATCCTACTGTTTGAAGCGGCCTCTCTCTGTCCAGACCCTGTTTTTAACACAAAATTCCCAAAAAACCCCGCTTCGTAATTCCGTCCCACCTTAAACTGCTTTTAAATCCCTTCACCCTCCCCCTTGGCGCCCTTTGTCTTCAAAAAGGCGATAAAGAAGTTTGGGCGGCGGCTATTCCACCCCCCCACCAATTTGGGGAAAAAAACGAATTTCTCTCAAAAGCAGTTGAGTATCTGGGGTAAAGTGGGTTTTAGGTGGAAATAATAGATGTTGTTTGGAACCTGCGCATTTCATGTCTTTTCCCGTTTCTACAGAAATCTTTGTAAACACATTGTTAAAAAAAGCTTTTTTTATATTCTAGTAGTGTTTTGACAAAATGTAGGCATAAACTATATAAATGTATAAAACCTAAAGCCCAAAATAGAAAAAGAAACTTTTTCCCAAAGAAATAACACAATTCCTTTTTTTTAAAAAAATATAACTGAAAGAAACAAAAACCCCGCCCTAAACATGCACATTACCCACCACTTTTTCTTAACCCTCTGTGGTTTAATTGACTCAGCCCCGGCTTGAATCAAGGGGGTCAAGAGTTTGATCCTCGCCCCTCCGTTTTGAAAGTAAACTGCTCTTAGTCTTACTGTTTTAAAATAAAGCATACTTTTTGATTTCAGCCCAAAAAACTTTGCAATTTAGTCCTTTAAGGCTAGCTTTTTTTTTTTTTTTTTAATTAAATTTTTTATTCTCTCAGTTGCTTTCCCAGAATCAACCCAAAAACCCCCATCAAGCTTTTTTTCACAAAAGGGCCCAGCTATAGCTCGGGAGTGTACCACGATGAAATACTGCGAAACCCCCCGGGTTCTGACACACAAAGCTGGTGAAGCTGCTTTCTTGAATGGAAAAGACCAGTAGCAGTTAATCAATCTCAGACACCCCCCATCTGCCCGTGTCGTTCAAACACAGGAACATATATTGGTGAAAAAAGTATAACAAAAGTGCTTTTTTCAAGTGCATTTTTTTCAACCATTTTTCCTGAAAACAATGTACACACTTCTCTCATGCTGTTTTCTTTACACCCTAAAAGAAAAAACCCTTTACATGTGAAAATATCCAGCATACAGCAACACCCGGGGGACTGGCAGGAACACTCAATAAAATTTGGAAAAAAAGAAAATCAAGGGGCGGTGAAAATCTAAAAGAAGGCACCCGAAGCGTCTGTGTGTCAAAACCCGGGTGGGGGCGTTAGAGGGCATTTTTAAGCGAAAGACTATAAGCGGCGCCCAAATTCTGTTTTTTTTTGTACTCCGGGAACGCGAGAGGAGAGAATAGTAAAAAAGAGTAAGTTGGTGGCTATATGTAATCATCAGACCCCCCCCCCATCTCCCGTTGTTTTTTTATATTTTTCAACCCTTTTTTATACTGCTAAAAGCGGGCATGCTAAAAAATCCCGTGTAATGCCCCCCGAAAAGTGCACCCCAGACCTTTTTAAAAAAAACAAGTGCACTTTTTTTTCCAAAACTACCTGTAAAACCCCGGAAGAAAAAAAAAGCAAGTTACATGGCGTTGATGGACAGCTTGCATGGTGCAATTTTAAAAGTGCAGATTTTCATTCCGTGCTATAAAAATCATCACTTTAAATATTAACAGTTCCCCACCCAAGGCCCCGTCCTTCCTACTTTTTGACCGTGTACTTGTTGCCGTGTACACCCTCTTGTCTATGGTTTCTATTACACTGAATGGACCTGACCCCTTTTTTTTCCCCGGGGGGAAGGCCCCCAATCAGAGAATTTCCATTTCCCTGCTTAAATTTACACCTGATCTGGCGTTGGGGGGTTTTTAAAAATAATATTGCATTAGTCGTTATTTTTTTCACATTTATTGTCTCTTTTTTTGGGTGTGTAATAGAAACCACAGCGGGAAGTGTAAAATTTTTTTAAAAAAAAAGGGCGATGGAAAAAGTGCACTTGAATAAAATTCCCCTTTTATTTTTTTACAAATATATGTTCCTGTGTTTGAGGGGCGGGCAGATGGGATTTCCGAGGGGTTGCATAAAAGGGGGGTTACTGGTCTTTACCATTGAAGAAACCTTAACCCAGGCGTTTGTGTGTAAAACCCGGGGGTTGGTGTTTGGCGTTGACCCATCTTTAATTTTTGCAGAGCTAAAAGGGCGTCTTTAGTGAAAAAAACTGTTAATGGGGTTGTATGGATTGATTCTGACCCTTTTGAGAAAAAAATGTGAAAAAAAAAAACGGCTGGCCCTTTACAAGGATAAAATTTGCAGGTTGGGGGGCTGAAATCAAATGGGCATTTAAAACAGTAAGACAAAGAGCATTTTACTTCCTCAAAGGGGAAAGGGCCAGGGCTTCTTGACCTCTTGATTGGGGGAGTAAATTTAAAACCCACAGAGGCATTTTACAATAAAGTGGTGGCAATGTCTTTTAAAGGCTTTTGTTTCTGCAGTTATTTTTTTGAAAAAAAAGCCCCAATTTTTTTTAATTCTTGTGAAATGTTTCTTTGCTATTTGGACTTCAGGCTTCCTTTTTTTTATCCTACATTTTTCATTACAAAGGAAAAAAAACGTTTCTTTTTTAAAAAATTTTTGACACAATTAAAAAAACCCAAGGAACGAAATCGTTTTTTCCAAAAAACGTTTGGGGTTTTCCACCCCAAAAACTCCTTACCCCCGGGTCTAAAAGGGCAGGGCTGGGGGTTGTCGAAAAAATTGGGGGGATAACGGTTTCTCAGCTTCTATCCTTTTTAAAAGACCAAAGGGTGTGAAAATTTAAAAGAAGTTTAAAAGGGCCAGGTTAGGGGGGTTTTCCCTTAATTTTGGGTTTCAGTGTTAAAACTGAATAGCAAAACTTTTTTGCTTTATAAACTCTCTTTTTGAAAAAACGGTTGAGACAGACTCAGGAGCTTACTGTGGGTTTTTTTTCATTAAATGTAATGATTTTAATACAGAATAGTACCCCAGATTCGGTGATTTTGGGCGTGTGGGGTAATATAATGAAGTTTTTTTAAAAGTAACCCCATAAAAGCACAAGAGACTGATTCCCCCGTTTTTTTTGGGAATTTGCTGTGGCCCAGTGTTTTTTTAAATTTTTTGCTTAGTTTCGTTTCTACCCCCTTTAAGCCTTTTGACAAAAAAAACTCTGTAAGTACACTTGTGCTTTTAAACCCGGAATTTAAAAAGAAAGCAGGTTGCACACCTTACCCCAATTTTTCGTGCTTTTAAAAAAGCACTCACTTTTTTTTTGCAAAAATTTTGATATTTTCTTCTACTCAAAACTAAAATTATTTCATTAAAAGGGAAAATTAAGTTTTTACTATTTTTTGGAATTATGTTTTTTTGTTTCCCCGGGGTTGGGTTGGCGGCCTGCCGAGACTTTTCCCCTGCCTTGCAGGCCCTTTTTGGGGATTTAGCTCCCAGCCCCCAGGGACCCGTGTTCGGTTTAAACTAGGCTCTTTGCCCCGGTTTGAACTAAAAATAGCAGAGCTAATTACTTTTTTCCCCCCAAACTAATGACCCAAATTTTAAAGTAATTTTTAAATTTTTAAACACAAAAGCATTGTGAAAAAAATACTTTTTCATTAGAATAAAATGCCCAGTTGTTTTAAAATAAAAATAAAGCTTATAAAAAAAAATCCCCAAACATTTTTTCTTTGACCTTTAAAATCATCAGGGCCTTTTTGATCCTTTTAAAAACATAGCGGGGGAACTTAATTTCTGTACTCATTTTAAATGATAATAGCCAGTATAAAGTCCCAAAAGGGGAAAATTTGGAGAATCAGATATCTTCTATGTATTTTCTTTTCTTGCCACCCCAAAGTCATTTAGATTCTGCTTCCCAAATGCAGTTTTTTTTTCTAAAACGGCCAAATCTTTTGGCCTGCTAATCATAAAAAAATCATATTTTATTCCCCTTGACACTTTTATTTACCTACTTAGGCTTTTTTTTTTCTACCTCTATATTTTTTTTTCTGTATCAGAAGGTAGTTTAATTAAATTTTTTTGGGTTCAATAGATGTATTTTTCATTTTTTTTGATTCTTGTTTTCTTTTTTCCCTTGGTGCCCCCTTTTTTGTTGCCCCCCCCAAAGGGGAGTCCAGGGTTTGGGGAAAAACCCCACTGTGTGGGGGTTTTTTGTAAAAGCACTCTGGCCCTTTCAAGCTAATTTAAAGACCCCTTTTTTATTCCCCCGTCCCCCGGGTTGTTCCATTTTTTTAAAAATTGATTTAGACACTCTTTATTTACTAAGCATTTTTTCTTGATTAAAAAACAGTTATCTTGTTCGGGGCTTTAATTTAAAACGGCATTTTCACCCAACGGGTTATAAACACTTTGGTACTAAAGGGGTTTTTTGTTTTCCAGCTTTTAAAAAACTCGGGTGAGGGGCGGTGGGACCCTTCCCACTTTACAGCAGTTATGAACCCTGAAAATAAGAGGGGTTTATAGGGGGGTTATAGGAGCAGATACACTACGGGGCGGGTGGGTTTAAACTTTGGACCGTTAGGCCAATCAAGATGGAAAATTTTTTTAGTGAATAATTTAATAAATATCTATTATATGTGTTAACAAGGATTAAAATTTTACAAAAATTTGTGGGGGTTTTAGGTAGTCCAAGTGACATGGGACCTACAGAAAACAGTTTTCCCCTGTTTTTTGTGAAAAACACCCTTGGTTTTAGTAGCATTCGGGGGTAAAGGGGGCCCGTAATTTTGGGAACCGTGTTTTTAAGAGTCAACAAGTGTTTCCAAAGCGGGTCAAAGGCCCGGGGGTTTTGGGCGGGGATCATAGTCAGGGGCAGGTTAAGCTAACATTATTTTTCCCAAAAAGGGAAACAATGACAAAACCCCTTATTCAAAGAAAGGGCAGAAAAAACTAAAATGTACAAATACTAAGTCCGAGTAGATTAAAACAAAAAAGACGGATCAAAAAGGGGTTTTCCCCCAAAACTCACCAATTTTAAAACCCAAAAACCCCTCGTGTTCTGCGATCTTTATCAACTAAACTGTCATCTATGTAGGCATTTCCCAGGGTTCCAAGATTTTGGGAAAACATTTTTCATTTCTAGTATGGGAATAATTTAAACATTACCCTTTTTTGTTAGAACCTTACCTGGCAGTAAAAGTCAGGTTTGTTTCCCCCCAAATTGGGAAGAACATTAAATTTTGGGGTTTTTTAGAATATGAAAAAGGCTGGAAAATTCATGAGGGGAAAGGGTTTGGCCAAATAAATAACCCTTAGAAAAAATTGGGTGATTACAATTTAAAAAACCAAAATTTTGGGGAAATTAAATAAGAAGTTTTTTGACTGAAAGCCCGGGAAATGTCTGAATGTGTTCCAAAAGGGAGTTCTTTTTTAAGTAAAGCAAAAAAGGGAAAAAATTAAAAATATTAAATCTGGATAAAACACAAATATCTTTTTAATGATATCAATTGGGTTAAGTATTATCAAGCACCGGGATCTATTTAGAAGGTTTATTTAATTTAGTTATAAAAAAAATGATTGGTGGCATTTTGCTTTAAAAAATAACAATAGTTTGATAGAGTTTTAAAGGGAACCCCGGGAATGAAAGGGGTGAAAAAGAGTATCTCCGGATCTCTGTTTTTTTTTAAAATTTTTGAAAAAAACCCCAGTGGGGAAATATCCCCCTATTTGAAAGCAAAACCCAATCCGACATACTAACTAAAAAAGATATAATCAAAGATATTTTAGAATAGGGAACCTAAATAAATACAAAAAGGGTCTGCACTTTTTGGCCAAACCCTTCCTGGGGTGCTTGGGTCTTGTTATGGCCCATATGACAGAATCTAAGCCCCCATTTCCTGATTTAAACCCGGTCATTAGTACATATTTTCCCAAAAATTCCCCTGGGTTTTTTCAAAGAAAGACAGGGGGGGTCTTGGCGTGTGTTCTGTATTTTTTTTTCTGTATTCACTATTAAAGTGCCCCAAACCCCAGAGACTTTAAGTTTTTATGCGAAGTCCCTTTTCCCAAACCCCGAAAAAAGAGACATCCATCAAAACCCCGGGCAGTTTCCCAAACCCAATCAGGCGGTGGGGCTCTCTTTTCAAAAAGTGTTAAAAATTTTTTCCAACAACCCACCATCCTGAAAAAAAGAAATTGGGGTTTTAAAAATCAAATGGCCCCTTTTTGGTCATTTTCCAAAAACAATTTTAAAAAAATTCAGGGGTTTTTACTAACCATTAACATTACAACTAAACAGTGGGTTTAAAAAGCCGAAAAAAACATTTGATCCCCCGGGACTTTCCCTTTCCCAGGGCGTCTGATTTTCCGGTGTATCCCCAAAAAACCCTTTAAAAAGGGTCCTTTAAATATCAGGCCCAAAAAAGGGGTTTAGAAAAAGCCTGGAAATTTCATTATTTTGAGTAAGATTTAAAGCGTCTGGGGATAAAAAGGCTGGGGCGATGCGACTCCTGAAAAATTTCCATTTTTTAATTTTTCCGGCAAAAATTTTTCCCAAAAGGGGTAAAAGGAAAGAAGATGTGGAAGCAGCCCAAGTTTTGGGTTGGGGGCCCCCTGAAAACGGTTTGTAAAAAAACAGACGGTGGCTCTAACCCGATCAGTCTAAAATCAGCCCTGTCCGGCGGGGTGGATTTCTGTTCAATATCCCGGGCGGTATTTTAAAAATTTCCGACCCATTATTCACCCGGCAAACCGAAAACCCCCTTTTCCCGAAAACCCTACGGGCCCTTTTTGGCAAATTTTTCCCCCAGGGCCCGTAAAAGTTTTTTTGGGGGCTCCCCAATATAATCCCACCCTTTGGGTTTGGGGTATTTCCCAAGGGGCCCGGAGCCTCTCGGGTGCCCCGGCCTCTTCCTTTGTTCCCGCGGCCTGAATGGCTATCCTAGACCCTGCTGGGGAACCCGGAACATCATGAGCAGGTACAAAAAATGGGTACACGGTTCCCCAGGAAATTATCCGACCAATATAGATCCCGGGGGCAGATCCCCGGGGCCCCAGGCCCTAGACCCGGGGAGTTAAAAACATAAAAAGGCCCGGCCCCAAAGGGGCCCGGTCCTAAAACTAGCTATTGGGCTGGGGTTTTTTGGGATTTGGGGCCCGGTAGCCTCAGGTCAAAACAGGCCATTTTGGGGTCTTTGGTCCGTAGACCATCTTGGCTGATCGGAACATGGCGGGAATGCAGAATTTTTAACTTTTTAAAGCTTGGGGGGGAATTTTTAACACTCTTTGAAAGAGACTCCCCCGGCCCCGTTGGGGTTAGAAATTTTCCCCGGGGGCCTTTTGGATTCTCTTATTCGGGTCTTAAAGGTCTTGACAAAAAAAATTTAAAAAGTCTCTGGGTTATGGGTCACGGGAATAGTGAATACAAAAAAAGGGGAATACAGAACACCGCCCTTTTCGTCCTTCTCTTTTGAAAAAAAAAATTGAATTTTGAACATCATTACTATGACGGTTAACCTGCGGCCCGGGGTAGATCTCTTCATATGGACCATAACAAGCCCCAACCCATTAAGGGGGGGTTTAAAAGACCCTTTAGTATTTATTTAGGTCATATTCTAAAATATTTAGTTTTTTTTTAAGTTCTTGTGGCACTTTTAAAGTTTTCAATATAGGGGGGATTTTTTCCCGGCCGGGGGTTTCCTTTAAAAAGGTTAAAAAAAAAACAGAGACCCGGAGATACTCTTTGTCACCCCTTGCATTCTGATTTTTAAAAGCTCTATCAAACTATTGTTCATTTCAAAGAAAAAATCCACCAATCATTTTGAATAACAAAATTAAATAAACCTTCTAAATAATGGGTTGCTTGATAATATTTAAACCCCCTAATTGATATCATTAAATGATATTTCTGTGTTTTATTCGGGTTTAATTTTTTTAATTTCCCTTTTTTAAGCTTTATTTAAAAATGAACTTTTTTAGGAAATTCAGATATTCCAGACTGCATTTTCAAAAAAGCTTCTTATTTTTTTTAAAAATGTATCACGGCAGTTTTTCAAATTGTAATCACCCCCACTTTTTCATTGGTTTTTATTTGGCCAAATGTCATTACCATCATGACTACCAGCCCTAGATTTTGGCCCCAATATTTAATGTTTTTCCCTAATCAGGGGGAACCCAAAAACCTAACTTTACTCCAAAAAAAGGTTCTTTAAACCCAAATTTAAATTATCCTCATCCCAGAAAATGAAATAATTTTTCCCCAACTTTTTGCCCCCCGGGGAAACCAATGTTTTTTTATTTTAACAAATAAAAAATTTAAAACGAGGTTTTTCGTTCTTGATACAAGGGGATACTTTTGCCGGGTCATGTATTTTAAACCTCGGACTTAATTTGTACATTTTTTTTTTACTGCCTTATCTTTTTGATAGGAAGCTTTTTTCTTTTGGAAAATTCAATAACTGCCAAAATTTGATCCTAAAAAAGGTCCTGACTTTTGAAAACCCTTTGTTGAAAACCCGGTTTAAAAACTCGTCCCCTGCAAAAAAAAGGTATTTTAAAGAAAGGGTGTTTTCACAAAACGAAAAATCCCCGGGAACTCCCAAAACCCACTTTTATTAAAAAAAACCCTTTTGCAAAAATGGGTTGAGGGAACTTCACTAAAAATTTCCATCTTGTTGACTGAAAGCGAAATCCTCATCCCATGTTTTGCTAAACCTAAAACCTTCTTTTTTTGGGGGGGTTTCCTTAATTTTGCTAAAAAGTGGTTTACCTGGCGTTCACAAAATTTCCCTAAAGCTTGGGTTTTAAAAAAAGCCCAGTCCCAAAGTTTTTTAAACCTGTTGAAAAAATGTTTTTAAAATTAAAGCCAAAAAGGGTAACTTTTTTTTCCCGTAAAAATGCTTTTAAAAAGGTCAAATACAATTTATAAAAAAAGGGAAACCCAAATTTAATAAAAAAGGGGATCTAACAGCGAGAAAATTCCCGGATTTAACAAAAAAACCCCCACAGGGGTTCTCAAACCCAAAGGGGGCCCCTTGGGCCCTTGAAAAAAAAAAAAGGTGAAAAAAAAAAAACGAATAAAATAAAAAATACTTTAACCCCCAAAAAAAATTAACAAACACCTTCTGTCCCAAGAAAAAAAATATGGAAAACGTGAAAAAGGGTTAATAAAGTAAAAAAATGAAAAAAAAATATAAAATTTTTCATTTTGGGGCCCAAAAAGTTTTGGGCCGTTTAAAAAAAAGTAATTTTAAGGGTTTGAACAAAATGACGGGCGGCGAAAAATATCACAAAAAAGGTATTTGATGTCCCCATTTCCCTTTTGGGGGACATACGTTTATTCTTTTAAAAAGGGTAAAGAAATTTGTTCTTATGGGGGTGGATTTTCAAAAAAGGCCCCTGAATTGGGCGGTCAAAAAAACCTTTGGAAAAGGGGTTTTTTCTTATAATGTTTTAAAATTTATTTAAAACCGGGTCATTTTGGCCTAAATGTATTTTTTCACTAATTTTTAAATTTTTAATTAGGAGTCCCAAATTTTTGATCATTATTTTAAGCAGAAAAAAAATTAGCCTTTTTATTTTATTCAATGAACTTGGAAAACAACAGGCGTAAATCGGGCGGGTGTGGGGTTTGGGGGCCAACCCCTTCCCACAGGGGTGGGCGGGGCAGTCTCGGTTTTTAACCACGCGAAAAAAAAATTTTCTTTTTAAAAAATAGTAAAATGATTTCTGGTACCCCCTTTTTAATAAATAATTTTGTTTTGACAGAAAATATCCATTTTTTTAAGGGTAACAGGGGTTGTTTTTAAAAAAGCTTAAAAAACGGAATAAGGTGGAAACCCCCAAAATCTCTTTAAATCCAAGTTTTTTAAAAATTTTCCCTTTTTTAAAAACTTTAAAATTAAAATTTAAAACTAAGAAAGGGAAAAAATCATTGACCCCCAAATCAAAAACACGGGGAAACGTTCTTTTGGGGGAAAAGGGGGACAAAATAATTTCAAATTTCCCGTCTAAACCCCGGGAATCGGGCCCCCCTTTTTTGGTGTGATTTAATGAAAACCCGTTACGGAAGCTCCGGATCTGTCCCTAAAAATTTTTCAAATGGGGAAGTTTAAAAAAGAAAAATTTTGTTATCTCCCCTTTTAAAAAAAGGGCGCCCGCCCCAGAAGGGGCCCTTTCAAACGTTTTTCCCCCCTTTTCTGCATGTCGTTCAGAACCCTTTTTGAATTTTCCCGGGATTAATGCCCCGGGCCCGGCAAAACCCGGTAAAACCAGAGGAGAACACTTTTTAATTTTTGGCCCCCGGGGAAAAAACATAAAATGGAAACGGGAACCCCCGGAACTCTTCCTTTTGGGGCAATTTCCAAAAAAAAAACCGCCCCTAACCCGGGGGTTTCCTGGTTCAAAAAAACCGGGGCCCCTTTCTTTAAAAAAATCCATCCGCCATGAAAACGTATCGTTATCCCCCGCCACCGCAAAATGTTTATCCATAAAAAAAATTTTTTTTTACGTTAGCCAAAACTCGAATTTAAAATTTTAAACCGAGCCAACCCCCTACCCGAGAAAAAACCATCAAACGAACGCCCTTAACCCTTTATTTCCCAAAACAATCCCTTTGGGGGATTTTCCCTCCGGACAAGACACGGCTTTAAAAGCCGCGAAAGTTTTTTGGCCCCTCCACACCCCGGTGTTTGGCCCCGAAACCCAAATTTTTTGGTCCCCAGCATCCTTAAATAAATGGGAAAGACTCACAGATAAAACCCCTCTAAAAATATAAAAAAAAAATTTTTAAAAAATTTTCTTTTTAAAAATGGGGCCTTATTAGAAAAATAGAGGATTTTCCGAAAACCCTTTTTCTGGAAAATTTTAGAAATTTTAAAAATTCGGTAAATGAAATCGTAAAAAATTCCCCGCGTTCCTCGGGGGCTAAATATGGATTTGGGGGATGGAAGTTTTCTTTTTTTTGAAAAGGGGCCGGGTTTTTGGGAATGCTTTATGTTAATTTTTTACCAATCTTTTTGAAGGGAAAATTTTTTAAAGGGGATGGGTTTTGAAAAATTTTTTAAACATCTCTCTTTAAAGCATTTTTGGAATTTGCTTTATTTTCCAATCAATTTGAAGGGAAAAAACCCTTTGACCCCCGTTTTTGGAAAGTGCCAAAAAAAACTTTTGTTTAAAGCTGCTTTCCCCAAGGGGGTAAGGCAAGACTTATCCCGAACCCACCCTTTTTTCCCTCCCCTCCTCTCTGGGTTTTGTGACCCCCCCAACCAGGCCCGGCACGCCGATTGAAGGTGTCCTCCGTTTTCGCTTAAAAAACGTTTTTTCCCCGGAAAATTTTTGGCATTGAAAAGGGCGAACGGGTAAAAATGCAAAAAAAAAAATTTAAAATTTGGGAAATCCCCAAAAACCGGGATACCCAAAAAATAAGCCATTTAAAAGGGTGCTGTTCCTTATTTTTTGTTTTTTTGGGGTTTTAAGGGCTTATATATCAAATTATATTTAAAGGGGGATAAAAAAGTTTTAAAAAAAATTTTTAAAGCACCCCTTTTTATAACAAAAAAGGAAGTGCTTTATTTTGCCCAAACATTTTAAGGGGCCAACCGTGGAATTTTTACCGCGTCTTTGGAATGTCCTAAAAAAAACCCTTTTTTTTACAAAATGCATTCCAAAAGGGGAGGGATTTTTAAATTAACATTTCCCCAACCGGTCCACAAAACCTGCCATTTTGGGCTGTGGCGTTTTTGTTTCCCCAGGTCCGTCTGTTTTTTGTGGCCAAGGTTCCCAAAGGCCCGTGGTTTCAGTCCCCCTTTTTGGAAAAAGTGCTCCCGTTGGGGGTTATCTGAATACAAAACAGGAAAAAAATTTTATTAACCCGCGTCTGTTTTCCCTTAGAGACCAAGGGGGAAAATAAAATTGGGGCCGAATATACAAAAATATCAACCGGGAATTAAACGTTCTTTAAAAAAATCCTTTCTATTATTTTGTGCAGTGATTTTAAAAACCAAAAGCCAAAAAAAACCCCCGCTTTTCTCCCGGGCCCGGGCAGCTGCGAAAGGGCGATCCCCTCCTCTGGAGGAGAATTTTTAAACATGCCCCTCATGAAAACGGGGGGGGGGTGTTTCGTCGGGAGGCTTCCCCCCTTCCCCTACGGGTTTTCTGGCGGGGGCCCTGCAGGGGGGTTACACCCCTCTGTCTCAGGGGCCGCATTTTTAGAGGCTGGGGGGTTAAAACCGGGCCATTTCTGTGGGGGGGAAGCCCCCCGCTGAGCTTTTTTTTTCTGCGGGGAATTTTGTCTGTTAAGGGTGGAAAAAACGGCGACAGTTTAAGGGAAAAATGAATGTTTTTGTTGTTCATCAAAAAAAAGATAAAACAAAAAAGCCGCTTTTTTAAAAAAGGGTTTTTAAAACGGGGGGGCGTTGGGGGTGGGGGTTTTCTTTGACTTTTACTCCTGTTTTGGGCTTTTATTTGGGAAACTGTCTCGGGTCTCGGGTCTCCCCTAAACGTTGGGGGGGTGGGAAAAGGGGAATTTGTCAATTCGAAAAATTCTGGGGGGGGCAGATAAAATAAAATAAAAAAAATTTCAAATGCTAAACAAAGGGTTTTGATCTTTAAAGTAGGGAGAAAAATAATAATGATCAGGGTTCTTCCCCAAACCCCTAGAAGGAACGGGTCCCCGCCTTAAGGCCAAGGAAGGTTTAAAAACAGGGCTGTATTTTGGGCCCGGGTTTTTCGGGGCATCCGTTATTGGGGGCTGCCGGCAGTTTTTTTTAAATTTAAACCCTGTGGTCAAAGGGGTCGAAACATCCCTCAAATTCCCCCTTTACACCTGGAACCCAAACCGGTGCCCTGGGGCGGGTTTGAAGGTCAGACATCCCTCAAACTCCTTTTACGGGTTTTCCCGGAAACCAAACGGGGGCCCAAAGGCGGGGGCTGGTCGGGGTGGGGGGGGTGACGTCGGGGGGGGGACCCCTTTTGGGATCAGCTGGGAGGGATTTCGGGATTGCGTCATAGGGAGGGGGTTTAATGCATCAATCCCGGAGGGGAAATTCGGTTCAAAGTCAAAGGGGGGGGCTTAAAGGGGCATAAAAATTTTTACATAAACCCCAAAACATATAACTACTTAGCATCCCCTGTCTTTTATAAATAAATTTTGTTGTTGGGCCTTTAAACCCCTTTTTCAAAAGTCCGGGGGGCATACACGTTCCTTTCCAACACCCCATGACCCCCCTGCTCTCCCAATCTGTTCCCACTGATTTCATAGGAAGAGACACCAGAACATGAATGTTACTGCCCGGGAAAGTAAACCCCCCGACAAAAGGGTTTACACTTTCTCCTCAGACAGAAAACTGCTGATGGCCTTGCCCAAAGAGGTCATTAAATTAACCTAACCAAAGTTTACAGAATAATAAAAAAATTTATTCCAAAATTTAAAAAAAAATTTAAAAAATGGGAACATAAAAAAACAAAAGACAAATTTTAAGAAATAGAAAATTAAACAGATTTGGTTAAAAAAAAAAATCAAAAAAAAACAAAATCAAATGTCATTAACCAGAGACAAGGCCTCCCCAACAAGAGCAGGGGGAAAAAAAACAGGACCCCTAAAAAATAAAAACGTAACCCAAATCCACAAGACAAGAGAAACCTTAATGTTTATTTTATCGCCTTCTTCTTAAATACCCTTTGTGGGGGGAGCTCCCGCAGGGACCATCAAAATGGCTCCACCCTAGGCTTACAGGAAGCATACACTTAAAAAAAAAATAACCTAATACAAAACCCCAAAATTAAAAAAAAAAATATTAATCAATAGAAAATACCCTAAAAACAAAAATTTAAAACCATTTTCAAAACCCAAATTTAAAAAAAAAAAATGAAGAGAAGAAAGTTTAAAATTTTAAAAAAAAAAGGGGTCCCCCTCAGGCTATAACACCAATGCTTAAAACGTTAGTCCCCAGGGGTCACTCAGGCAGGGGGGGAGAGGCGGGTGTCTCATGCCGGTTTTAGATCAAGGTTTCCGGGCTGTAAAAGGGGGCCAACAGAGTTAGTGCGGGGGGTTCCCCGGCAAATTGAGACACATCTTCTTTTAGCCTCCAAAAGGGGTCTTGTAAGAAACACCTCTCATCAGCAGTGATGGCGTAGTGAACCTGTCTTCAGGCAGGGGACATTGATTTGGGTGGGGAAACCAAAAATGATTCTGATAATCCATGGGGGGACACTTTGGGGTCACTTTCCCTATGGGCAGTGTGCTGTTCCTTTTTATTATTAATTTTTATTATTATTACTATTATACTTGCCCACTTTTTTACTTTGTACTTTTTGGGGTTTTTCCCCCATTTACAAAAAGGGAAAATGAATTTAATAAAAATGTCATTTTTCCCAAACCCAAAAAATGCAACTCTTTTGATGTTTTTTTTTTTTTGGGAAAAAAATAACACTAATGAAGTTAAATGAAAAAAAAACATTTAAAAACAGCAATGAAATCCAAAAAAAACACTTCACCTGGCGGGGGATTTTTACATTTAAAATTCCCCCTGTCCTTGAGTACCAAATTCACCATTTTTAAAGTCCCTCTTTAGGGTTTCTGAACATGATGGGGTGGGGCCGAATGTGGAGGGGCAGGCCAAGGGGCCCCTCCCGCACAGGTTGGGACACATGACAAATTCATTAGATGGGGGAAAACATGGCAGCATGAACACTTGGAAACAAAAATGGAAAAAGGGTCATCTGCCTAAATAACTAAAATTTTCCTTTTTGTTCTTAGAATTTTCATTTTATATTCTACCCCGTACCCCCATATTTTTTATTAAAACCCATTTTCTTTTTCAAAAAAAAAAACAGATGCACTCCCCTTTCCCTTTTGAATTCTAATCCCCCAAAATTTTGTCACAGGGTTCTGCCCACAGGGGGCCCGTTGATCTTTAAAATTCATTTTGACCCCAAACTACAATCCGGGGGCCTGTGCTTTTGGGGGGTCACATGACCATGGAGGTTTTCAGGGCACTTTTGGGCACCTGGGGTCAGATGGGAGATTTTGAAAACTGGAGTCTGGACTAAGCCCAAAACCCCAAAACCCCGGATATAAACGGTTCCCGTGAAAAAGGTGTTGAACCTGTGCAGGATGGTCATTTTTGTTTGAGGCGCTATAAAGCGTCAAAAGCCAGCAGGCCGGGCCCGATACACCCCCTTCTAAGGGGAGGGGGGCTTGGATTAAAATTCATCTGGCTGTTGTACACACAATTACGGGGAAAAAGAACACCTTAGACTCAGGACTTTTAGGGGGGTTCAAGGCCTATTTGTTCCCCGGCTTTCCCCGTTTAGTCCCTTTTATGTGACTCCTATAAACCACCTGACTTCCCCCCCTCCCCTCCCGGGGAAAACGACTCCAGTCAAGGCCCTCTGCACAGAACCTGCTGCCCCGCTGTCAAATCGGGGGATGATCAGGGTTTTTTGTGTTTTTGTTCCCTCCGTGTCACCTTCTTGTCCCCTTCAGACAGAGACAAACCCTTCATTTTCAGTGTTGATGTCCAGTGTGAGGGGGACAGAAGTCTGAAAGGGGGAAAGAAAAGCAGTGGGAAAACTAGGAGTGTGTAACAGGAATAGAGGGGGGCACAACCAAACAATTAACAAGAAAATCAGGGTTTCTGACCCTGACTCAAAACGTGCCATATATAGTAAAAACTCATCTGATTGGACAAATTCTGTTTGGAATTTCAAATCAATTCCCTACAAAATTTTGACTAACGGGCCCCTTCGATCAGAGTTCTAATAGACTTCCCCCACGCCACTGCCTTATTAAATGACACTTTTTATTTCCCAGACCCTTTAACAAAATCAATCCATTTTTCACACTTCATCCCCCCAAAAATGTTTCACTTTTTCCCCACAATAAACCCTCCTTTTCCCTTTTTCTTTTTGTCCATTTTCCCCGTATTTTTCCTCTTCCCTTTCTAGTGAACTACTAAATGTTTTTGGGGTCACCTCGGGTCATTGATATATAGAATATGAAAATTAAAAAAACTAAATAAAAAAATGAACTGTATGAGACAAGATGGCCACTGAGGTTTAGAGTGAAGGGGATGAAGAAAATCACCTGGGGGAGCTAAGGGTGCTAAGCCCCAGTAAAAAGGGGAAATTCATTCAGTTGAAAAAAGTTTAAATTCCAAAAAAATGTGGTTGAAAATGAAGAAAGGAAAGGAAAAAAAACTAACCAACAAAACCGGGTTCAGGGAGCATGATGGCCAAGGGGTGGGAAGGGTTTTGGCCTCCAAAATTTAGCTTCATGACTTTGAATTTGGCACCCTGTCTTTTTTTCGGGTCTGCATGTTCTTCTCATTTACTCCTGGTTTTCTTCCCCATCCCACAGTTTCTTGTTGGGGTTTAAATTTGGGGGCCTAATTGGCCTTGTGTGGTTTTTAACTTTTGAGCACCTGACTTAACAAAATGCAGCCCCGAACTGAATCAAACCAGTCTGACAAAGTTGAAATTAAAACCCTTTAATTAAAACCCCTCATTTCCATGATGGTCTGCTGATCTAACTTTACCAGCCCGGGGAGGGAATCAGTCCCATGTCACAAATTCAATTTTTAATTACATAAATCAGTAGACTAAAAAAAAGCCTGAGGGGTGGGGTCTGTCATTCTGGAAATTCTGACATTCTGAAAATGGTTTAAAATTATTTCCATGGTTTCAAAAAAAAAGATGGTTTTAAAAAGCACAAACGTTTCAGCTCCTTTTATTCTTCATCAGGTTTCACTTTGCAGTACCCCTGACACAGCCCCTCATGAACTCCCATTCTGAGAAAGTAACACTGGAAATCAACACATGACTTACCCCAATTTGTTTGATTTTTAAAATAAAATTTTCAATTCACCGTATTCTATATTTTATCATTCTGTAGAATGCCTATACACCTTTTATATATATGCCGGGCCCAAAACCCCCAGGCAGGGTGGGAAAAACTCCCCCAGCATGGAGGTGCCCCAATACCAACAGGGGGGTCTTTGACAGTTGGTTTTTTTTGGGGGTGGGACAAATCCGGGGCCCGGGGGGAGGGGGGGGGAAAATCCCGCAAAAGGGACCGGGAAGGGTGGCAAATTCGGGTCAGGAAATCACCAAAAGGACTGGTGGGGAAAAATTTTTCCCCGGAAAAATTAAAAGGCTTGGGGTGTAAGGGGTGGGGTAAAGGGGGGCTGGTTTAGTGGAGGATTGTATTGATTATTAATAGTGTATTTGTTAATTGGTTATAGTTTTGTATTAGAGTATTGTGGAGTGGAGGGGGGCTTTTTTCTTATTTATAATAATAAAATAATAATTGGACTTTTTTTCCTTGTCTGGCCCTATTTTAATTGAAAGGTTGGGGCCCCCCTCTTCACTTTTATATATATATATATATATATATATATATATATACGTATATACAGTTTTATATATATACACTCACCCAAAAGGGTTATTGGGAAAACCCAAAACTAAACGCTTTTTTGACCCCTTTTTGCCTTCAGAACTGTTTAAATTTTATTGGGATTGATTCAACAAGGTTTCTAAAACGCATTCTTTAGGGAAAAGTTGGATTTGATAGGATAGCATCTTGCAGTTGATGGAGATTTGTGGGATGCACATCCAGGGGGCCCCAGCCCCCTTCCCCACATCCCAAAGTGCTCTATTTTGGTTGGAAACTGGTGACTGTGGGGCTATTTTATTACAGTAAACTCATTGTCATGTTCCGTGGCATTTAAGCGATGCCCCAAATTTGGGACCAAAAGGGGCCCCAAAGTTTTGAAAACATCCCCCCCACCATTTAAAACCACCACCACCCCGCCTGCACGGGGGTAACAAGGCATGATGGATCCCTGTTCTCATTCTGTTTTTTGCCAAATTCACTCTACCATTTGGAAAAATTAAAGAAATCGAGCTCATCAGACCAGGCAACTTTTTTCCAGTCTTCAACTGTCCCAAATTTTGGGGAGCTTTGTGCAAATTGTAGCCTCTTTTTTTCCCATTTGTAGTGGGGAAAAGGGTGGGGACCCCTTGGGGGCTTCTCTGTTTAACCATCCGCCTCAAGGTTATTGGTGTTGTGGCTTCCAAAAAAGCTTTTCTGCATACCTGGTTTACTTGAGGGGGTTATTTCAGTCAAAGTTGCTCTTCTTCAGCTTAATCAGTGGCCCATTCTCCTCCGACCTCTAGCATCAACAAAGGGATTTTAGGGCCCGGGACTGCTTTTCATACTGGATGTTTTTTTCCCCTTTTCCCCCATTCTTTTTTTAAAACCCCAGAAATGGTTTTGGTAGAAAAACACAAATAACTGACAGATTGTGAAATACTCCCGGCAAACCGTCTGGCCCAACAACCAACCCGCTCAAAATTGGGTTAAATCACCTTTCTTTTGCCATTTTTGACATTCAAATTTGGAGTTCAGGAGATTGTCTTAAGGCCACACCCCCAAATGCTTTAAGCAACTGCCATTTATTGGTTGATTAGATAATTTCATTAATGGGAAAATTTAGCAGGTGTTCCTAATAATCCTTTGGGGGAGGTTATACCGTATTTTTCCCCGCCTCCACAATTTTTAAAAATTTGCATTTGAAAAACCCGGTTTTGCGTCATCGAGGAAATATTTGGGGTCCCTACATCAGGAAACTTCTTCTGTGCCCTTTTTTTCTCTCTCTCTCTCTCCCGTGCTTTTTGGCCCCCACGCTCTCTCTTGCTTGCTCACCCCCCCGGGTCTCTCTCTCCTTGCGTGCCGCGCCTTTCCCCCCCCTTTCTTGCCCTTTTGCCCCTTTCGCCTTTCCTTGCCCCTTTCGGGGCCCCTCTCTCTTTTTCCCTTCCCTCCCCATTTTTGGTGCCCTCTCTCTAAATCTTCCCCCTTCAATCCCTTGGCACGGGGGCAAAACTTTTTTTCCCATTTTCTTTTTTAAAAAATTTGGGGTTGCGTGTTACCCCGTAAATGGTATATATATAGATATACATATATAAAAAAACGGTGGAGGGGTGTAAAATTAAATTTTTTTGTCTTTTGACCATTCAGTTACTTTAAAAAGGGAAAGAGATGTGAACTTTAAAAAACATTATCATTATCAATTTTATTATTAAAATTGGGAATGAAAAAAATAGAAAAAAAAAAAGAGAATGGAAAACCAAGTTTAAAACAACAGTGTAAAAATGAACCTGGAGGTGGGGCTTTGTACAGGTTTGGGCTTGGGATAGTGGGATGATATTTGAATTCCTGTGAGTTCACTTCATCTTTAGAGACTCAAACCTATCAAGGGTGTTGATGCTTAGTTTAGACTTTCATCAGTTTCAGTTCTTACACTTTCACATCCGAAAACCCCCCCCTTTGGATATTTAAAAAAGGGAATTATTTCTATTGTGTTGATTCTTTCAGAAGGCACAAAAATCACATTTTTTTTCTGCTGTAAGGCTCAGGAGACTGAAGTGGGGAAGCTGGAACTTCCCCACCTGAAAATAAAAAGCAAGGGAAAGGGGAAGGAATTTTTGTGGTGCTACTTTAATTCTTAAACACTGACTTTAAAAAGCTTTAATGTAAAACACAATATGACAAACAGATGAAACACAAAAAATGGTCTTGACAATTCGTAGCCCTTCTCTATAAACATACAACTATATACAGTTTCATCCCGAAATATTCACAAACATCACTTTTCCCCCATTTTTTATTTCCGGCCCTTTTTCCCAAAAAGGATTAAATTCATTTTTTTTTTTAGAATTCTACACACAACACCCCCCTAAGGGGGAAAATGAAAAAAAATTTACTTGGGGTTTTGCCAATTTATTAAAAATACTGGACATCCCAATTCCATAAATATTCACACCCTTTTCTCAATACTTTTTTCCGATACCTTTTTGGGAGCAATTCAACTTCAAATCTTTTTTAATCTGATGCCCCCTGCTTGGCACACCTATCCTTGGCCAGTTTAAGCCAATTCCTCTTTGCAGCACCTCTCAAGCTCCATCGGGGTTTGGGTGGGGGCTGGTGCACAACCATTTAAAAATCTCTCCCGAGATGTTCAATGGGGTTCAAATCTGGGCCCTCAGGACATTCCCGAGTTGTCACCAAAAAACCACCCCCTTTGATAGCTTGGCTGTGTGCTTAGGGTTGTTGTCCTGCTGGAAAAGATGAACCCTGCCCCCGTCTGATTTTCATCCCGGATGTCTCTGTAATTTTTTCACTGTAGGGATGGTATTGGCCTGGTGATGGCGGTGCCTGGTTTCCTCAAGCGTGACACCTGGGATTTTACACCAAATGGGTTTAAACTTTGTCTCATCAGACCAGATAATTTTTTTTTCTCTTGGTCCGGGGTCCTTCAAAGGGGCCTTTTGGCAAACTCCAAAGGGGGTGCCAATGTCCTTTAAAGGGGGTGGCAAGTCCCGCCACTCTACCATTTCAGGCCCCGGGTTGGTGGATTGCTGCAGAGATGGTTGTCCTTCTGGAAGGTTCTCCCTCTATCCGAAAACCTCTGGAGCTCTGACAAAGTGACCATCGTGTTCTTGGTCCCCCCCTGACTAAGGCCCCCTTTTCCCCGATCCCCCAGTTTAGAATGGCTGGCCAACTCTGGGGAATCCCGGTGGTCTGAACTTCTTCCCCTTATGGATGATGGAGGCCCTGTGCTCATTTTGGGGCCTTCAAAGCAGCGGAAAAAGTTTCTGTAACCTTCCCCCGATTTCTTCCGAGACAATCCCGTCTGGGGGGTCTAAACAATTCCTTTGATTTCATCTTGGTTTGTGCCCGACATAAACTGTCAACTGTGGGACCTTCTATGGGCAAGGGTGTGCCTTTCCAAAACATGTCCAATCAACTGAATTTAAACCCCGGGGGAAATCCCAAATTTAATGCAGAAACATCTCCAAAAAGGTTTATCGGAAACAGGATGCACCTGAGCTCAATTTGGAAACTTCATGGAAAAGGCTGTGAAAATACCCATGTACGTGTTTTATTTTTTTTTAAAAAATTTTTCCCAAAAAACCCCCAAGTAAACTTTTCCCCTTGTCTTAAGGGGTTTTTGTGTAGGGAAATTTTGAGGAACAAAATGAAATTTTAAACCATTTTTTGGGAAAAAGGCTTAACATAACAAAATGTGGAAAAAGTGATGTGCTGTGAATACTTTCGGATGCACTGTATAAGGGGCCCTTAAATTATTTTTTAAAAAGGGAAAATTAGAATATTCCAACTGAAATGAAGCTATGTTCAGACCTGCTTTAATGTTTGGGTTAAAACATTTTGTAGCTAATTGCTTTCTTTTATAGTCAATCTCTTTACATTTTTTCTTGTTTTTTGTTTCTTTTTAAATTTTATCACTTTGTGTTCACGGGGCCCAACATTTTGTGAAGTCTTTTTTCACTTGGGAAAACTGTGTCTGTGAATCAAAGTCACATTTAACACACCACAAGGTGGGCACTCCAAATTAAGTGACCAAAAAAAAGGGGAAAAAACCCCCAAATGAACACCACCCTCTGTCTGCCTGTGGCCGAAAAACCCCCCAAAAGCCCTCAGACCTTTTCTCATCAGCTCTTACTCAGCATTTCTTCTCCTCCGTTCTTTCTTCTTTGTTGTTTTTAAAAGGAAACCCCAAAAAACATCAAATCCCCTTTTTGCATCTTGTTATATAATCGAAATTTTAAAATTTTTTGTTAGTTAAATTCTTAAACCCTTTTACAAATACAGTGAAGAAAAGGGGAAAAAAACAGAAAATTTTTGCTGATGATAGAGAAAAGCATGCAGTATAGAAATTTTTGACATATGCTGTGCAAATAAGGGTTGAGCAAAACTAACTTCATTTTCAAATGTTAAAAAAAAATGTGTTTTAATATATTAGAATATGAGTTCAAAATCCTGGGTGCTATTTCACATTCCTTTTTACTTGTGTTCTTTGTATATTTTTTTAAAAAAAGTTTTGGGGGTTTTCATGTCGAATCTTTCTTACAATCATGGGGGTACATTAATTTGGGGTTTTCCTAAAATTAAGCTGTTTTTATATTTAAAAAAACTTTCTGTTCTTTGGTTTACAACTGGCATTTAGGGTTTAAAAGATGATATGTGTAAAAAACCTTAAAACTTAACAAATACCCTTAAAAACAAGTTAAAATGTTTTTGTAATGATCCATTTTCTTGAGGGAAACACCGTTTGCAAAAAAGTGTATCCATGATATTTTTAAAAAGCATAAAAACAAACATTGTGTGACATTCAGCTATTTTTAAAAGGGAACCCCCTATCCAATTTTAGGGCAAGGGGCATGGCTCACTTCCCGAAAATCATTACCAAGTGGCATTGCAAATTTTTTGAATGTTAATTTCCCCGATTCAAATCACTGTCGCAAAAGTGACAATAAAACGATAAAAACCCCTTATGATCACTTTGTTCCCCTTAAAATTAAACAGGAAACCCCATTACATTTTTTTCATTGGGAAATTTAACTATAGGGTCCCTTTTTTTTTCTTTCCCATCTCTGCCTCACTCCGGTCCTTTCGGTCTTAAAAACAACTCCCCCCCTTTCTACTTTCTGTTCCTGGGCTGCCGGGGGGAATGTTTGGGCTCTACCAGCCTTTAGTGATGCATCTGGGGTGCTCCCCAAATTTCTACTTTGGGCTGTGTTTCCTGCTTTTGTAACTACAAACAGCACAAGGGTGAGGGGCGGGGAATCAAAATGTCAAAAAACAAAGGGGAAAAAGACAAGGGAAAAAAAAAAAACCAAAAGAGGCAAAGGTCTCGAGTTAATCTGGGTGACAAATTTTTGAAGTGGTGTAAGGCCTGGAGTTTTTTACCCCTCAGACTTCCTGTCTTTTTGTGTGATCCTTGCTGTCATGTTCTCGGAAAAACTGTAGAGTATAAGTGTAAAAGTGTAAAAAAACTTAGGGGTGATTGTTATTTTAAAAATCTGAATTTTAAATCACATATTAATCAGATCATTAGGACAGCATTTTTTTTATAAGAAACATAAAAAAAGTTAAACCCCTTATATCACTGAAGATGCTTTTGAAATTTTGTTCCGGTTTTTTTTTTCAGTCGACTAGATTACTTTCTTTCCCCCTCTCTGGACTACCCAAAAAAATATTGGGTTTTCAACTAGTGCAGAATGCAGCTGCTAGAATCCCAACTAGGAAAAAAAAATCCGAACACTTTTCTCAATTTTGGGGTGTCCCCCTACACTGGTTTCCTGTGTCATTTTAGGATTGACTTTAAAAATTTGCATGGTTTTTTAAAACCTTAAATAATCTAAACCCTTTTTTATATTCGGGTTCTGACACCTTATATTTAAAAGTAACCTCAGTCCTCAAATAGGGTCTCCTTAAATTCAAAAAACAAAACTTAAAAAAATTTGGGGGTGACCTTCTCTTTCTATGCACCTAAAATCTGGAATAGCCTGTGGGAAATTTACCAGGCTGATAAAAGTGAAAAAAATTTTAAAAATGCTGAAAACACATTACTTTTAAAATGGGGCCTTTTTAAATTCCCCTTTAACAATACACGTACTCTTTTTGTTCAAAATTTTATTTAAAACTTTTTTCATGGTGGCCAAAAAGGGTTTTTCGACCCCACTCTCTTTTTTTTTTCTTTTTTCGGTCTCTTTGTGGGGGGTGGCCTCGCCCGCCACCCACCCCACTCAAAACTTCAAAGCTCTAACAATGATGGGCCGGTTAAAGGCAGAAATCTTGACCATCCCTCATCATCAAACCCTTCTGTGAGAATCCTAAATCCAAAAGGGGCTGTTTTCCCTTTTTGTTGGAGAAAGCCCAAAAGGGGGCTGGCAGTCTCATGGGCCAAATCCCCCCGATTTTTTTTTTTTCTCCAACCCCTCTGGGTTTTTTTTTCTTCCCCCCGGCCCATTTAACCTTACTCTTATTGATGGGGTTTTTTTATTTATTTTGTTTTTTTAATTGTCTTTTTTCTATTCTTTTTTTGAAAACACTTTGGGCTATTTTTGAAAAAGTGCTATATAAATAAATTTTTTTGTTTTTATTTTTTTGGGCCTGAAGAGCCCCCCAAAACATCCACAACAGTCAAATACTTTACATTGGGTGGGGTTCATCCAGCAAACTGAGGCATATCTTAAATAGAACATCAGAACAATCTGGATGAGAACAGGCCCTTCAGCCCAACAAAAACTCTCCGTTCCTATCCCTTTAAATTTTTTAAAAAATGACAAAATTAAATTTTTTATTATTTGGAAAACAGGTTTCCCAAAAAATAAGAAATGATGAAATTAAAAGCTAAATCTGTGTCAAAACCACAAAAAAAATGACAAAGGGGGAATTGGGGGAAATCCATTTTAAACATTTTTTCTCCACTGGATTCAACATTTTCTTTCCTTATATGGGGGTTAAATGTTAAAAAGGGTAGAGAAAGAAGATAAAAAGGGGGAAGACTCAGTAAGGAAAAACCTTTAAAATGTAAAGGATTAAAAATGGAGGGAAAAACCAAAAACCAAAAGCAGAAGGAAAGGAAAATGGAGGTGGGGACTAAAAAGGGGGATGTCAAAAAAAAAGGGGATGGAAAGAAAAAACAAACCTGCACTCTGGATAGTCTGGGAAAAAGGGGCCAGAAGGGGAAAAAAAATTCAACCCCAGTCCTTGGAAATAGTTTGATTTCCTGAATCCTGATTTACTTTTTAAATTTTACAAATAATTCTCTTTCTGGACAGACCTCAAGTTTAATAAAAAAACAAATTGTTAAATCTGTGCACCCGAACCCCCTAAATCACCCAAAATAAATTTCAAACTTTTTTTAGTTTGGGGTTCAGCTTTGGTTTATTTAACGGAAACCCCAAAGGGTTAAAAAGGGAAAATGGAAGGGTTAGAATTAAAAAGGGGAATAAGACCAAAAAACAGGTAGAAGGATGTGGAAGGGGAGGAGCAGTGGAGATGTCCCGAAACAGAAAATGAAAAGAAAAAGAACACCCCCCAATCTGGTTGTGGGGAAAAAAGAGGGGCAGAAAAAAAAGAGGAATTCAGCCTAGTTTAGCACTCCTTAAAAAAATTACCCGGTATAGAAAACCAAAATAAAAACCGACCCCCCCTTAAATCCGTTCGCACCTCTTCATCAAGCGTCTTTTGTCCTGTAAATGTCCCGGGGTTAAGACAAGGGGGCAAGCAGCCTGTTTTTTCCATTCCCCACGTGTAGAACATTCCAAACTTCCCCAGCTTTTGTGCCTTGTTTTTATTATCCCCCCTTTTTCCCGATCTAATTCAAAATAACAGCACCAGCATAAATTTACACCCCATCTGGCGCTTTTCATTTTTTCAAATAATATTGCATTGGGGGATGATGTTTTTTATTTTTTTTTCAGGTCCTTTGTTTCTTCATAATGTCCCCAAAATTCCTCTTTTTTTTCAGGTTTTGTATCACAAGTCAACAAATGTTACTTCTAAACCCTGGAAGCTTTTGACCATCCAACCTTTTTTTGGTTTAATTTTTATCTTTTTAATTTGGGGTTTTACACATTCTATAGTTTATCCTCATTTTTTTTAACATTTTTACTAAAATATAGGGAACTTTTAACAAATTTTTTTTTTGTAGAAACAGAAACACATGAAATGCATGTGTTTTCCCAAAAAACGATCTAATTTCCCTGTGAAACTCCAGGGACTTAATATGATAATCAAACAAAAGGCTGGGAGGCTTTGTGCACATTCTCGATGATGGGGGATGGGGAAAACAGGCTGCCCGCTGGTTTGTTTTTCACATTTACAGGACAAAGGGGTGGCCCGGAAAGGGGTAAATGGATTTAAGGTGGGCCAGATTTACAAGTTTTCCCCTAGGCTCCAAGGAATTTTAGTATTAAAAAACTGCTTTATATCTGAATGTAAATAAAAAACGAAAAAATTTTTTTGAGGGGCCTTAGGTCCCGGCGGATCTCTAAATGGTCAACTGCACAGATTACTTCTATTTTGCTGTACCCTAAAAGACCCCCCAAATGGTGGGGGAAACCCCCTTTTTAAAAATTAATTTTCCCAAAAATTTTTTCCACTCCTTACTAAAAAGGGGGGACAGGGGGCCTTTAAGTCAAATTGGGGGGCTAAGCGGGCCGAGGCTTCCCTTTTTCAGTCTGCCCCGAATTCTGGCATCTAACATGTCCCTACAGTTTCCTCATCTTTACCATCACAATATATGAATTAAAAAATTCTCTCGAATGTCAGTGGGAGAAAAGACCCTGAGCATATGACACCATGCATATGAAACACATGAGCCTGACTAAGAAGAACCAGAAAAACGTTTAATGTGAACAGGTAATGTCTAATCTAAGTGAACCAATGCAATGGACACACAAGGACTGACAGTCCGAATGTGAAGATACCGTTCTCAACAGAAATGTCATCAGACAGCTGAATGCTGATATGTTTTAATGTTTAGCTAGCCACTATACCACATGTATTTCAGAACAAGTCATCCACTTGGAGCTAACCATGTTTGGGCCGGCTGTAGTACTTGTGTAGGAACCCAGGAAGTACTATCAGTGAGAAAAAAAAGGGAAGTTCATACAGCAATATAGGGTGACTATGGGCAATGCGCTGTTGAACTTGAGGGTGGCCTGATTTCCTACTTGAAGGATGGAAATGATTGAGTCTAGCTGGTTAAGAGGGTGTGTAACCAGCGATAGGGGCTTTTCTTTTTGTTGTGACAAGGGAAAGAAAAGAAGAGGGATCATCTGATTTTGGAGACTAGGGTATTGACTGTGATATCTGGCCAAGTGAAGAGTGGCGACACTTCCCGATATTAAGTCCCTCACCGTTAAGCTGCGAGGTGTGTATTTACTCACATGCCCTAGAAACGGGAGAACAGTGACGAGCTTAGAGACGGACAATAAACAATTATCACCGCAGTCTTCAGCAGTGCCAAACAGGACAGAGCGGGCATTTCTTCTTCGCGTGGATCGACTGTATCCATTTGGGATCTCAAGCGGCTCGTGAGCGACGCTGAGTCTTCGTGTTGTACGGTGAATATAAGATTGCTTAATTAACTCATCGGAGAAAGTAAGTGGACACTTTTTTTGGAAGGATTGATATTGAAATTCATCTTCTGTTTAGTGCACCAACGAATGGGCCCCAAGCGTTAATGATCGATCCAACTTTTGAACTATTTGACTCCGATACTTTTGTGAATTGTATATTTTTTCTCGAGTGTTGAACTCCCTGGAAGGGATGCGGTATTGTTAGTTTTTTGGGTTTTCTGGTGTTAGATAGTCCTGAGGGAAATAAGGTCTTTGACCAGGGTTTTAACTGAGTTGCTAGTTATAGCCAATAGACAAAGTTAAAAGGAGAATGGAGAAGAGGTTTATGTTTTTTATTTGACCACTATTATATTATTGTCATAAAATAAATCATTATTTTGTTTTCTTGTTACAAATTTGTAGTCTGGGTTTCATTAAGACTAGAGAGGCAAGTTACTGTTAAAGTTTAAAACTGAAAGTAAAGACGTTACGGCCTAATTCACCATTCAACTGCCGGGATCCAGGATTCTTGTTGAATATACAATTAAATTAACCCTAGGGTTAAGAATAGGGTTACACTTGGACAGCAGACCATGTTGGAAAAAGCTTGGGTTGCTGCTGGAAGAGGTGTTGGTGAGGGTGCTTACACTGTGGTCTGAGTGTTGATCCCAATGCCTGAATGTAGTGACAGGGACACTGGGCTACAAAATGGTGCTATCCTTTAGATAAGATGTGAAACCAATCTTCTGAGTTTCTGTGGTCATAAAACTTCCCTGGACATCTTTTGTAAAGAGTTGAGAGAATCCCAATGTTTCAGGCTAAATTGCCCACCACAGCCTGGCCATTCTGGCCTCCTAATCATCCCCTTACTCTAGTTGACTAACTATCTCTCTCTCATCACTTCACCACCTAATGATCAGATAGCCAGCCAAAATGGTATTGCTTATTTGGCGGAAGCAGAGGCGGATCAGGAGCGAGAGGCGCTCCACAGGCAGTAGCCTGAGGCACGAGCAAGTCGTGCCAGCGCAGGAAATCGGT